>NC_136485.1:115050747-115120747 GCF_053919585.1 Euprymna scolopes | reverse complement strand
TAACTTTCACAGTCTGAAATGGCCACAGCGTTTTTTCAATGTGTATCTGCAGGTAGGCCTGCGCAGGCACAGAATTACCACGTCCGACCCTTGCTGCAATAACTCCCTCCATTTGAGCGCACAAAGATCCGTGTACGCGTCGCCATATTCATTAAGCTAACGATAGTCCATAACGGGCCGAACCTTCTCTTTGCTATCTGATGAGAGTGCCATCAGGGGAATCAGTCTTCGGGGCGGAGGCGACTACATCCTCAGAGTATGAAAGGAGGCAGCTATTGTTGATCCAATCTGTAGTTCTTCTTACTGACATCTGAGCCTACTTCGAGGGGGTACTCTGATAGTGGGTTCCGTAAGGATATTGGTGGTTGATCGGCAGACTACTTCCGCGTTGGTTTCTCATGATCGTCCAGGGTAATCGCGGCGCAATCACATTTTTTCATGTATCTTGCCAGTGAAGTCCACAGTGACAGCATCCAACTGTGTAATCAAATCTATCCCTAGGAGTAACCAAGCAGCTCCCCGTCCACCCCAGGGCATCCACAGATACTGCAGGCCCGTCGCCGATGCTTGTGCTGATGACGCTCACGCCACAAGAGGTCAGCGCCCCTCCACCCAGGGTTTGCACCGGAATTCTATCGTTGTACGAAGTGTCACAACAGGCCTTGTGTACCCGGGTCTGGGTACATTCAGTGTCTACAAGAGCGAGGCATTCACGTCCATTAACGCACACTCTCACTGCGGGCAGAGCCTTGTTCAGTGAGGATCTGTGAGAAGACTGGCACTGTAGTTTCCTCCCATTGTCCGTTTCTCGGACAGTCACAGGTCAGGTATCCTCGGTTTTTTACACTTGTAGTAATTAGGCCCGCTAAGCCCTCGAGTCATAAGCGCGACTAGAGACAATCACGGGCCGCATGGTTGGGCCCACCACACGCATAGCAGCTTGTAACTGTGCCCAGGTCCGGAGATCCATTGTGCGATGGCCGCACGGCTGCCGCGCGGTCTACACACTCTGGGCTCTTTTTATTATTACTAGGGATTAAATGCGCGCACTTGGCTTTTGTCTTCCTCAGTTCTGCCAAATAAACATCAACCGTCTCCACGGAATGTAATTGCGTGGCATAAACTTTTCCAGGCAAGAACCGGATCTAGTGCAAACACTATATATATATATATATATATATATATATATATATATATATATATATATATAAAGAGACAGACAGACAGACAGAAATCATGGACTCTACTTCCGTATAAAGAACATCACCATAAAACGTCTTTAGTCACACACTCATAAATGTGTAGCGACATATACATGCTTATGTAAAATCAATTAGAATTATATATATATATATATATATATATATATATATATACATATATATATATATACATATATTTTGTGTACAGAAAGTTGTTAGTTGAGACAGGTCATTGGTACCGTCGGTTTCAAGCCCGATAATAAGGCCCGTTTAAGTTATCCTTATCAAGCTCTCTTCAGCCAATATTCGTCTATCTTATAACCGGAAGTGTGAAGTATATATACCTCGCGAATCCACGTTCAAATCTCGTTTTGTATAATCCCCCCCTTTTTTTTATCTATCCATCTATCTATCTATCTATCTATATCTATATCTATATCTATATCTATATATATATATATATATATATATATATATATATATATATATATATATATATCGGATAATGTAATACCTAATTTTCAACTTTGAATTATTTTAATTTAAGATCTAATTTCGAAAAATTGTTTTTTTATATGAATCGATTTTAATTTGAACCCCATTTAATTTTAAAATCTCTTTCCTTATGTATAAAACCTTTAAAATCTGTATTGGTATCGGTTAAAAACTTAAAAATTCGTTTAATTATATCGAATTACATTTAAAATTTCCAAAAATACGTTTAAAGTTTTAAAAATATATTTTTAATTATATCGAATCACGTTTAAAAATTTCGAAATACGTTTAAAAATTATTTTTAAAAAACTCAAATCTTTCAAGGTTTGGGGAAGTGAGTATTTATCTATCCTAAGTGATTTCCCTAGTTTATTAACATTATTATATTTTTCTATAGTTTTAAATTCGAAATAGATTATAAATTACATTTATAAAAAAAAAAAAAAAATTAATTATATTTTATATTACATTGATTAAAAATCTATAATATAATTGCGATTTAAATCCAAGTTTACCGACTAATTATTTATGTATTTACAATTTTTCCCCTTATATATATATATATATATATATATATATATATATATATATATATATATATATATATATATATATATATATATATAAACATCTAAGTGTTGTTCTTTTCATTGATCATATTTATTAGGAGCCCCTTCTTTCTATGTATGCAACTTTTCAAAGCTTCACTCCTCACATTTAAACATTTTATTTTTGGGTCATGAATGGACCGGAGGATGTAGTATTTCTCTGCGTTACAGAGTGAGCATTGACTTAATTCCGGGACGTATGCTGGTCTATGCTCTATTTTTCTCCATTTTATGGAAAAGGGTGTATTTTTTTCTTTAAGCTCCCACACGCGGGTAGCTAATGCTGTATTCATCCTTGTTTTAGCTCTAAAGGAGCTCATATGCGCATAATATCTTTGTTTAAATTGTCCTTTTGTCATACCTATATATATTTCCGGTATATTTGTGGATTGTTCCGTTACTGTGGCCTCATAAACAAGGGATTCAGCTTTACAATTACCCTCCAATGGACAGCTATTTTTGGTCCTGCAAGAGCAGCCTGCGTTATCTATCTTTTTTGGTTCTTTGGATATTATCGACTTTATTGATGGAGCTGTCGAGTAACTAACTTTCACCGTGTTTCTATTAAAAATTTTATGTAGTCTATGTGTTCTTGGAAAATGTTTGTCTAGAAGGCTTAGAAAACAATGCCCTACTCTAGTCTTAGTGTTTAATGAAAACGGAGGTAAGAACCAGATTATTTTCCGTTTCCTCTTTCGTTTTATATTTTCTCTATTCTGAGTTTGTTGAAATTTTATGTTTTCTTTGAACCCACTTTGATGCAGTGCGTCATTATAATATGGTGCTGCTTTCTCGAACACTTCAGCGTTCGAAGAAAGCCGTGAAATCCTTTGGCTAATGTTCGCTACCATATTTTTAAACACTGTGGGTGGGTGGCATGACCCCTTATTTATATACATGAGTTTTTCATTTAGTTTGTGGAAGGGTTTGTGTATTTTCTTCTCGAGATCTAGAGTGGCATCTAAAAAATCTACTCTATCTAAATTTGTCTGTATTATTATTTTAAAGCCTAGTTCCTTAAA
The DNA here is from genome assembly GCF_053919585.1 of Euprymna scolopes. Taxonomy (NCBI): domain Eukaryota; kingdom Metazoa; phylum Mollusca; class Cephalopoda; order Sepiida; family Sepiolidae; genus Euprymna; species Euprymna scolopes. The sequence continues at coordinate 115,117,420 of NC_136485.1, read as the reverse complement.
AAATTCAGTTAGGTCTTTTCTAAGCCTGTCTAGTGCACATCCATTGTAGTCACGCGATAGGCAAAGTCCATCATCTCTATATAATCCAAAAAAGTGATCTGGGAATTTATATTTCATGGTCTCCAGTAGAAAAAGTCCAACCAGATCACAGATATCCGCACTGTCATACGCCCCCATCGCGACGTCAAAGGGGTCTTCGGGGTTTGATTTTTTGACCCATGTTTTATCGTCAAAAAATAAAAGGGTCTGTCGAGCTTGCATGATTGTTTCCTTATCGAGCTCACTTATCTTTCTATATTTTGATGCGAAGATCAACGATTTTTCTAGGATTTCCTTAGTGATTGAAGGGTAAAAATCGACGATATCCAGTTGTGTAAACTTACATTTGTGTGGTTCAGTTATGTTTTTAAACCAGTCCAGTACCGCGCTAGTATCTGCCCACAAATTAAGATTTGATTTTCTTTTTATCTCTTTTACTATTTCTCTAATTATAGCCTTGCTAGCTAGACCGATTTCGCTTTTAGCCGGGTTTATTAACCTGCAGGTTGGCTTATTATTAAAATTTTCCTTGTGGTCTTTTAAAGTTATAAACACATTTTTCTTTGCTAACCTATTTACTCTGTATTCTATACCTAATTTTGTAGCAACTTCTGTAGCCTCTTGGTAAATAGATTTATAAGTATCTTTTCTTGCTACTTGGTATTTTTCTGTAATTGAGTTTAGTACAAGTTGTTTTTTCTGTTCCTTTTCCATTTTATATAAATTTTTCGTTTTATCTGAGAAAACAATCGTCTCATTTTCTCTTTTTATTTTTTTGATATCAGCTGTCATTGTTTTTTGAAATTGATTTGATCTATGTTTAAATTCAAGCTTAGCGATAATGTCTAGTAAATCTTTTTCAAAATTTTCTAATTCTTCCACTTTACTCGGGTATTTTATAGATTTTAATCCAAAATTGTTTTTCACATTCTCTTGGATGTTTGTTTCGTTTATAACCTTCCATCTCATCCTCTGAATTACATCTACGGTAAATACCAATAGCCTAGTGGTTGAGCACTGTCGGGAAGAACACCACAAAACAGAAAGTAAAGACCACCTTCTTTAAAAACAACCGGAGATGGAACAATATACCTTAAATTACTCCACTAAAAATATACCAACACCAAGTAACCAGCTGTATACAAAAATCCTACTAACGAAAATTGAAGATGTAATTCAGAGGATGAGATGGAAGGTTATAAACGAAACAAACATCCAAGAGAATGTGAAAAACAATTTTGGATTAAAATCTATAAAATACCCGAGTAAAGTGGAAGAATTAGAAAATTTTGAAAAAGATTTACTAGACATTATCGCTAAGCTTGAATTTAAACATAGATCAAATCAATTTCAAAAAACAATGACAGCTGATATCAACAAAAAAAAGGAGAAAATGAGACGATTGTTTTCTCAGATAAAACGAAAAATTTATATAAAATGGAAAAGGAACAGAAAAAACAACTTGTACTAAACTCAATTACAGAAAAATACCAAGTAGCAAGAAAAGATACTTATAAATCTATTAACCAAGAGGCTACAGAAGTTGCTACAAAATTAGGTATAGAATACAGAGTAAATAGGTTAGCAAAGAAAAATGTGTTTATAACTTTAAAAGACCACAAGGAAAATTTTAATAATAAGCCAACCCGCAGGTTAATAAACCCGGCTAAAAGCGAAATCGGTCTAGCTAGCAAGGCTATAATTAGAGAAATAGTAAAAGAGATGAAAAGAAAATCAAATCTTAATTTGTGGGCAGATACTAGCGCGGTACTGGACTGGTTTAAAAACATAACTGAACCACACAAATGTAAGTTTACACAACTGGATATCGTCGATTTTTACCCTTCAATCACTAAGGAAATCCTAGAAAAATCGTTGATCTTCGCATCAAAATATAGAAAGATTAGTGAGCTCGATAAGGAAACAATCATGCAAGCTCGACAGACCCTTTTATATTTTGACGATAAAACATGGGTCAAAAAATCAAACCCCGAAGACCCCTTTGACGTCGCGATGGGGGCGTATGACAGTGCGGATATCTGTGATCTGGTTGGACTTTTTCTACTGGAGACCATGAAATATAAATTCCCAGATCACTTTTTTGGATTATATAGAGATGATGGACTTTGCCTATCGCGTGACTACAATGGGTGTGCACTAGACAGGCTTAGAAAAGACCTAACTGATTTTTTTAAGGAACTAGGCTTTAAAATAATAATACAGACAAATTTAGATAGAGTAGATTTTTTAGATGCCACTCTAGATCTCGAGAAGAAAATACACAAACCCTTCCACAAACTAAATGAAAAACTCATGTATATAAATAAGGGGTCATGCCACCCACCCACAGTGTTTAAAAATATGGTAGCGAACATTAGCCAAAGGATTTCACGGCTTTCTTCGAACGCTGAAGTGTTCAAGAAAGCAGCACCATATTATAATGACGCACTGCATCAAAGTGGGTTCAAAGAAAACATAAAATTTCAACAAACCCAGAATAGAGAAAATATAAAACGAAAGAGGAAACGGAAAATAATTTGGTTCTTACCTCCGTTTTCATTAAACACTAAAACTAGAGTAGGGCATTGTTTTCTTAGCCTTCTAGACAAACATTTTCCAAGAACACATAGACTACATAAACTTTTTAATAGAAACACGGTGAAAGTTAGTTACTCGACAGCTCCATCAATAAAGTCGATAATATCCAAAGAACCAAAAAAGATAGATAACGCAGGCTGCTCTTGCAGGACCAAAAATAGCTGTCCATTGGAGGGTAATTGTAAAGCTGAATCCCTTGTTTATGAGGCCACAGTAACGGAACAATCCACAAATATACCGGAAATATATATAGGTATGACAAAAGGACAATTTAAACAAAGATATTATGCGCATATGAGCTCCTTTAGAGCTAAAACAAGGATGAATACAGCATTAGCTACCCGCGTGTGGGAGCTTAAAGAAAAAAATACACCCTTTTCCATAAAATGGAGAAAAATAGAGCATAGACCAGCATACGTCCCGGAATTAAGTCAATGCTCACTCTGTAACGCAGAGAAATACTACATCCTCCGGTCCATTCATGACCCAAAAATAAAATGTTTAAATGTGAGGAGTGAAGCTTTGAAAAGTTGCATACATAGAAGGAAGGGGCTCCTAATAAATTGGATCAATGAAAAGAACAACACTTAGATGTTTATATATATATATATATATATATATATATATATATATATAAGGGAAAAAAATTGTAAATACATAAATAATTAGTCGGTAAACTTGGATTTAAATCGCAATTATATTATAGATTTTTAATCAATGTAATATAAAATATAATTAATTTTTATTTTTTTTTTTTTTTTTTATAAATGTAATTTATAATCTATTTCGAATTTAAAACTATAGAAAAATATAATAATGTTAATAAACTAGGGAAATCACTTAGGATAGATAAATACTCACTTCCCCAAACCTTGAAAGATTTGGATTTTTAAAAATAATTTTTAAACGTATTTCGAAATTTTTAAACGTGATTCGATATAATTAAAAATATATTTTTAAAACTTTGAACGTATTTTTGGAAATTTTAAATGTAATTCGATATAATTAAACGAATTTTTAAGTTTTTAACCGATACCAATACAGATTTTAAAGGTGTTATACATAAGGAAAGAGATTTTAAAATTAAATGGGGTTCAAATTAAAATCGATTCATATAAAAAAAAACATTTTTTCGAAATTAGATCTTAAATTAAAATAATTCAAAGTTGAAAATTAGGTATTACATTATCCGATATATATATATATATATATATATATATATATATATATATATATATATATATATATATATATATATAGATAGATAGATAGATAGATGGATAGATAAAAAAAGGGGGGATTATACAAAACGAGATTTGAACGTGGATTCGCGAGGTATATATACTTCACACTTCCGGTTATAAGATAGACGAATATTGGCTGAAGAGAGCTTGATAAGGATACCTTAAACGGACCTTATTATCGGGCTTGAAACCGACGGTACCAATGACCTGTCTCAACTAACAACTTTCTGTACACAAAATATAAGTACGCTCTTAAAATTTGGATTTTCCTTTTAATTGAGCACTCTGCAGGAATTCTTTTTCCAAAAAAATAAACTAATCATATATATACATATATATAAGAATATTAATTCAGAATTATAAGAATTAAATAAATAAGAATTATATGTATATATTTTATCGATATACAAACACACATATATATGTATATATATATATATGTATATATATGTGTAAATATATATATATGCGTCTGTATGCGTGTGTTTGCGTGTGTGTGCGTGTGTTTACGTGTGTGTGCGTGTGCATACGCACACATTTTGCTTCAGATAATACTACTTAATTTAAATTTTGGCATTCAAATTTAATTCAGATTTACATAGATAACCTTACGACATTTTTTCTGTTTTCCTTATATTGTATTTCTAAACTTTAAATGAGCGGTATTTGCGTATTTCGATCAGTGTTTACCTCGCCAGAGCTCAGTGAATGACATATCGATTCTTGGAAGATTTTTAACCTTTCCCGAAATATATCACAATGATAAATGTTCCTTTTGACAAATACATAAATCATCCGACGCTTGGCATCAACTAAGGACAACCGAGGTCGCAACAGTTGATCAGGCTTACCATATGCAGCGTGAAAGCCGGTGTTGTATGAGGTGTAATAAGATTACCGAGTTAATTCGCAGGTCGCTGCTGAATGTTGACCTGTTTGCAAACACCTTTACAAAGTAAAGCTTCAATAAAAGAACAACATAATAAATTGTATTCCATATTGTGCCTTCCTAATTATTTCTTTATACAAAATGATTGTTCTTGAAAGGTTTCATTAGCATAAAATGTCATGAAATATATCAAACGTATCATTAACACAATACGAGCGTCTGTTAAAACGCTTTTAGTTTTTCACATTAAAGATATTAATTATTTGGAAAGTGTTGAAATAAATCGTGTATTTTCAGGGGAAATAATGTTGATCGAGTTGGGATAAATTTCCTTTTACTTGTAAGGCAAAAGTGGAGTTTGACGTTTTATACGGGCGTAGTAATTAAAAAAATAATAATAAATTACGAATACAGCTGGCATTTCATTAAAACTACAAACATGCTATGCTCCAACATTTATTTATGTACATGGTCATTACTATACTCAATCCACATTTGTTAGCTTTAAACGATGGTTGAAAATTGTCGTTCTAGCGCACTTTGTCATTGAAAGATCGTTCCTAAAACAACAAGTTATATTTTTCCTTTCAAAACATTAACAGCTACTAAGAGGAAATTAGTACCTGAAAATCAAGTTACTTCTCTTGCACCAGAATTTATTATTTTTATTTTCATAGTCACCACCGTCCTTAATGGCAATTTGAGCGGAATTCAATCATACATATCTGGTTCTGACGCACGCCAATGACAGAAGTTGTCTTTTTAAATCTCATACTGCAACGGAAAGATTAAATTTAAGGTCGTGAATGCATACACTAAATAAGCATGAGAATGCAATTTACAGCTTTCTTTTACTTTGCAAATACTGAGTTAATAATCTAGTTGAGCACATCGATTTCCATATATAAAATGGCTATTTGAAGGTTATTGTATATTTCGTTCTGTCCTCTTTCTCTAATTGTATTCAAAAACAAGATTGTATCTAGTCTGGTGCGTATCAAGTTTGGTATTGTTGCTTGGAAAAACATCACTTGGAGAAGGTGATCTATTTCTTCTAATATCCAGTATAAATTAGCTAAATAGATAAGATCTTATTAAGGCAGGAAGTATAATGTGGTTTTAGTCAGGTTTTATTTGAAGGGAAAATAATCCTCATGTCTAATTGTCCTGGCTAAACCCTGTATAAAATGTCATTAGACAGTCGTTAATTCTCTCATATGCATGTGTATATATAATGATAAAATACAAAATATATCGTAAAATTAACTTTTGTTGAGAAAGCATATATGTAAATTACATAAAAAACGCAAGAGGAATGAAAATCAAGCGTTGTTGTAAAATTCTATATCTATTTATTTACTGAGGCTGGAGTTTCTTTGCTATTTCATTGCAACTGAGATGTAAGTCGAATATCCAAAGCAAGGTTCAAAGTAACTGGTGTATGCTAATGGCTTGTTGTTGAAATGATTTTTTTGTACATCACATTTAAATGTTTGCAGATTGTTGCATTCCATTCAATTATATTTCTTATCCATAACGAATTATTCTTAAAGGTTTAAATATCATAACATATTAAATAAACATCATCACACATTAAACTAAAGCAATGTGTAAAAAAAACTAATGGATGTCACCATTAGAAAGTATTAAAAATTTTGGAAGAGCTGCATTTTAAAGAAAAAAATATTATCCTAATTGGGAAACAGTATTTTAGTATAATGCAAATGGACATATCTTCTTTATGTATAAGCGGGGCAACATTAAATGATGTGGGTTCAGGATGTATAAAAAGGAGACGATCACCCAGCAAAGAATAAATTAACACCATTTACTCTTTTACTCCTTCTAAAATTTAAATAGTAATATTTTGCAACGCCTGAATTTAACATGAAGTTTCTTTCACAATAAAGGAAACTGTGAATGAGATGCAAAATTAACATGAACACCTCGTCGAGCAGAAGTAAAGTGAAATGTTGATTAATATCGCATTCATATTTCTGCATGTTCTTACATTCGTGTAAACAAAAGGCATGGAGAGAATTCCAAAGATTTTCAAGGGAAATAAGGAGTTAGAGTAGAATGCTTTGCTGGGCAATGGTTGCTTTATATAAGTTCAAGTACCATTTCAATAAGTTTGAGTAGCATTGTCATCATATTCGAGATGGTCTTAGAAATTTGCGTTTAGCGGGAAAATTGCCGCAAGAATATAGGAACACATCAAATGGATATACTTGTGACCTATCACTGGCATAAAACATGGCGTACATGGGAGATTCACCTGAGTCTTATATCTATTAGATTTTTGTTTATTTCACTAGTAAATAGATTCGTTTTAAAAATACTATCACTTTCAAAGAACTTACATTCATAGCACACAATTTACTTGTTAATATATTGTTTGATTGTCACCTCTAATTAAAGCTTATCCGTTTTATTATCGTAATTAATGAATAATTAATAATTTAATTCCTGTCGTTTGGGCATTGTTCATAAGATACAACATATTTGTGTACATCATTTAATGAATTAATATTAATTTTCTTTAAAAACTCGTAATCATAGGTGATTAGCGTTCATTGCTTAAAATAGTAATTGATCGAAACTCCAAACTGGACATACACCACACTTTCATTTCAGTAGAGTACGAAATTAAAATCTTTAAACACTAAAACGGTCATTAAAATGTTAAAAATAATGCCAGAAATATTTGACACAAAAACAATGCTTACGTAAGTAGTGTAAACTGTTGATGTAATTCTAGTAGTACTAGAATTATTAGTAGTAATATTAATTGATCTTTATGTTCGATGATGATTATGTAATAGTATTTTAATACGTGAAGGACTACCTTATTATAAGCGGTTACATATTTTTGAAACTCTAACTGATTTTAACTTCTGTATTGATTAATACAAATGGGTGGAATACGCCTTTACAAGACAGTAAAATCTAAACAACTGTATATTTCTGAAACTTGTAAATGTGAATATTGATTTTTAAGCGTTTTATTCTAAGTAAACGCTACTAATTAACTCGAAGTCATTTTACCGGTGGAATTTATATGTCATTGATAACATACATGTGACCTACATGTCTGGAACTACTATTAAGAATTGTTCAACGTTTATCCGCTTAAAAATTACAATTAAGTTTAAGAAAAATTATAATATAAGTCTTTCTCGTATATACCTATGGATAAATTAAAATTAAAATATCTTCTTTCCCTATTTGAATAGAATATCTTTTTATCATGTGTTCAATAGTGTGACATTGTAAGCTTATATTAAATAAGGAGATAACCATTTTTAAATGATAGAAAAATGTTCAATCCACAAAGTTTGAGATGATAAACGTACACAAATAAATAGGAGATTAAGTTAATTGTGTCGATTGATAATGCAATCATGAATGGCGTTCAAAAGATGACAGCAATTGCCACTGATTTTAGTAAAAATTGATGCAAGCATTTTTAGCATGGGGTTTGTGTTATTAACATACGTAAAACAATTTTAAGGAACAAGCGGTAATTATGTAACAATCTGTATAAAGGTTAGTAATAAATTACATCAAGTAGATCGGGGTTAAAAATATATAACGACAAAAGCAACACAAATCAGATTAATAATATTAATGTTACTTATTCAAATTATTTGTGTACATAATGTGAGTATGTAATAATTTCATCGCTTTAATTTTTTATGAATGGACCTCTTGTTCTTAAATTATTTTACTCATCATTAATTACCAAGATAAAAATATTCATAGGTGTAAATCCTGTGTTCAATCAACTCACATTTTTAAAGTACTGCATGAATCAAGCCAACTAAACTGTTTCTCGCTTTAACGCAACTAGTTAACGGTTAGATCACTCCAACAACAAAATATTTCTTGCCATTCGATTCCTTATAAACATGTTACAATAATAAAAAAAAAATTAAAGATGATAATTACTATATACTTTATTTATAAAACATAATTTAACCATACATATGTATATACCAACATGGAATGAGGTGTTTTACCTTACAAGTCAGGATGTTTTCTGAATAATTTCGTATTGTGTTGAAACCTTAAATGAAATTAACACACTTGGGTTTTGTAAAACTTGATATATTATATAAAAGATCAATTGTGTGCAAGCGTTTGTGTATACCCTCCAAAGGTTTTTTCAATCAAGGTTCTCGTGTCGGTTAGATTCCGCGAGAAGTTTTCGCATAGTTCGAATATCCTAATATCTATAATTCACACACGGCCATATTTTTTTTCTTTAATTTGATCTAGTTAAAAAAAACACATCACCCGTGCCGCCTTCTCCAGTGTTTGTTTGTCTTTTTCCTACGAATAAAACGAAACTATTCGAACACAAACGCCTGGCCATCGGGCCGGTTAGTATCTGTTCTGTAATTTTTCCTTAGTCAGTGTACGGGAACCCTTCATACTGAGAGAATTACTATTTACTTGGATACTGCCAGAGTGCCACATTTTCCGGGAAACTGGTTTTACCCCACATTAAAAATGGCATTGTGTCTAATTTTCTTCCGGAGGGGGTTTAAAAACAACGCCATCTTTGGTTTTGATTTATCACGTTATACTTGACCGTTATAGACTTCAAGTCGCGTCATGGGTATCGGGAAGGCGTCAAGATTTTGTTTTTTTTTAATTTCTTTTCCGCCATCACGCCTCCGGTTCGAACCTGCCTGCCTACTACCACTTTTTCTTTTTGCTCAACACACACCTCAAAACACTCAGCCAACGCCAGGCACCCAGGCTAGTAACATATAAATTAGAAATGTTCTTAATGCCTATTTGCGAACCTATATCTTACAAACAAATATTTAGATTTTTATTTTTGAGAACTTGATCAGGCGTTTCGATGTGTCCTTTAATAAGTGTGCATGCATATTATTCCAAGTTCATACGTTTCGTCAATATAAAATGAAATATTCCTAGTAAATTTCACGATGTAAATACCAGAGTTAATTATTTTTGGTCAGTCCCTTAACATTTATATTCAGGTTATTGATAATATTTAGTAGGCTTGACGGATAGTACGAATTTATATAAAATGAACTTAAGCACAGTTCCTTTAAATGCCCTTTTTAATTTGAAGAAACATATTATAGATTTTAAATATTGCTTTATGAATTTGTCATAAGAAATGTTATTTGAGTAAAACCCTGACTAAATATGTGGACTTGAAATAAATTGTAAAAGGTAATAAAGTCAGTTGCTGTAATTGAGAATATTCTTTGAAACGCATCTACAAATATTGTAATTTTACGGGTTGTTACGCATATTGAATTATCAGGTGAATCGAAATATATCAGAAATATTAATGTACATATATATATATATATATATATATATATATATATATATATATCATACTACATCAATATAATTAAATATTTCATCTGAAATAACTTACACATAACACACACGAGCACACACATAAATAGCTGAACGTATGTCTAAAACACATTTAAGGTATCGATCTAATCTGCAATGTTTTTATTGAGCCATGAAAAGGCTTTCACGAATAAAACTGAACCTATGTGAAATGTATTGAATCGGCCGCGCATCGAGAAACCGTTTCTCGTCATTGGTCTGAGTCGAGATACGAAGTAATAAATTCACCGAATATTCTCTGAAGACATGTCCCATTGAGTTACACTATTCATCCAAAGCATTAAAGTTGTTGTATCACCAGAAACAGGATGAAACTGGCAATATGTACATTTTTTATAACAGCTTTTAAAGAATTTTACAAAGTTTTCGACTAGTGATCTTTATCCTGGGCATGTAAAACCAACAAAGATTAGACCAGTCCTATAATGATCTGGTTCCAGTTTATTTTAGGATGGAAATTTAGTTCTGAGCAGTTCTAGGTGGTTTAACTTCCCAGATTCTTTAGGGTGGGAGTAATATATTGCTAATCGCCTGAGGCGCTGGGTTAATCCGATTGGGCTGCTGGTGAACTTTTTAGGTCAGAGTGTCTCTCCGTTTGGTATGTTGATTACTTAATCCCCCTTTCTGTCTAATGTCTAAGTTCTTGCAGTTAGGTGCAACTAAAATACCATTTCATAGAGAGTTATCATATTTGAGAGAAAATACTTTAACAGAAAACAGCTATTATAGCTGGTGTGCAGAATAAAAATTATGACTAAATGGTTTATATTCTACACGCTGCTTTGTATAAGTATTTCCTACACGGAAAAATAAAGCTTTGTAAAACAAAATGCAGCTACATCTATATATTAACACGAGGGATAGCGTGGATTATTTTGTATCTTACGCTTACGTTTTTTTCTTATGAGTGACTGCCGTTTAATTGTTACTAGCCTTGGTGCTCGGCGTTGCCCGGGCGTTTTTAGGTGTGCGTTGGGCAAAAAAATGGTAGTAAGGAGACCGGCTCGAACCCGTACCCCAAAGGAGGAAAAGAACGTGAAAACAAAGTGCTAATATTTGGACTATGTTATCTTTGTCTCCATACAAACATGAGAAGAAAGCACCGCTGCAACGCGAATCGTTTGGATTTCGATTCTAGCTGATAGCGCAAAGTCATTTTTAAAAAAACTTTTGCCATTATATATTTGTAATAATAAATGCATACATCTGAATAATTTTAAATCTATTTAAACGTATTTCACGACGAGCCTAATCCAAATATTTGTTCACAGTTTTTTTAAATAAAACTTATTTTTAATTACTTACAAATGTTTTACTGCTTTTTTCCACGATAAATGTTTTTGGAAAATCATGTTTTGCCGAAATGACGAATGAAGACAAAATTCGAAGAAAAAAGATTCATTTATACGACGGAGGGCAAATTCATGTACAGTTTTGAAAGTATAGCTTACTTGGGCCAATGGCAGGTTCCTGCGTTTCTATTATTCTTTCTTATTTTTCCATGTAATACGTAAATATTGCAAAATATTCGCAGACTGGAAATATTAAAAGTCTAGCCTTACTTTCATTATGTTATTTTTCTATAAATTAAATTATTACCTCTGTTCTCTTTTGATAAGTTTTTTTTTTCTCAAAATATCTATTTCTTTACTTTTTTTCTAAAAATAATTCATCCTTCTCTGTTTTGTAAAGAAATAAGACGAATAAATCCGTATATATCTTTTATTTTTATTAATTCATCGATTAGGTAAACCAATATTGATTTCAAACGAAACTTCCAAAGTTTTCGAACGCGTGTGTTGTTTTTTAGAAAGTTTTCCTTACACATTTACTGAAATCGATTTTTTTTAATTATTACAACACAACATAGAGGTTCAGTTGAATACAAAACACAAGTTTTCATAACTAATAATTATATAAATAATCATTACATTTTGAGAAAACAAATACTAATGTAATGACGCTTTTTAAATAATTGGTCTTTCTCATAAAAATACAAAGTTTTCGGCATTTTTTTTTATATAACTACAAATCACCGTTCACATTCCAAATAGTTTTAAGGTACGCTGACAATGTATGTTACATTTTAATTCGGGGGTGATAAATAATTTACCAGATATGAAAAAAATTTTATCCAACGTAAAAGCTAATGTAATCATTTGCAACCATTTTTTTCAGAACCACAGGAATTCCTAATGCACGAGCATAACGGCTTCGGAATAAACACCCAACTCGCCCAATGTTAAGGACGGATTTCAGAATAAAACCTCCAATATCTCTATATAAAGATCGGATTTCCAAATAAACACTCTTAATCTACCCATCTTTAAAACGGGTTTCGAAATACCCCCCAATCTCACCATGTAAGGAACGCTTTTCTGAATAGCACCCCCAAAATCCGTATACTATGCATTGTTTCTGAATAAATACCTGTACACTCCCCATGCTTAGAATAGCCTAGGAATAAACTCTTGTTTTTCCGTGAGGAGGGGTTGAAACATATTTGTTTTGTGATCTGTTTTAGTAAGACGCATGCGCATTACTAACTAACTCGGTTGTGAGATCCAAATGGCTGCAGCTAATTACATTATCTTGTACGTAAGGTATCATGTGTTTTCACATCGGGTAAACGACTTGTCAGCCCCATATTTCATTGTGATATTCGTTGTCAGCATATCGGAAAGTCGGCTTTCACAATCAAAAAACCGCCACTCGACTGAAATCAGCAAATGAAAGGTTGACACGAAAGCAATCATTCGGACATAAACAGAACTTACCTTGCCAATTATTTTAAGCGAAATTTACTAAAATTTAAATTTGCTCAAAAACAATAATTTTTTAAAGTTTATATCCATCCACTGCGCGCCGGCAGAAAGGCCAAGCTCTTGTGACCATTTCAATAAAATTTTGTTAGTATAATTTTATTCTTTTACATTATTTTCCGCAGTCATCCTATACCATGATTTTCTATTATTAATATTAAATTTGAGATATTACTGTAAGTTACCCTAAGAATGATAAAACAGAAAGGTACGTCCAACAGACCGTTATAGTCTGAAATAAGTGGGTTATCTTTCAAAGAAAATGATGCTGGCTTTGGAAACCAAACATTTGATTCGATCCCGAATTCCTTCTTTCCATTTAAAATATGATAAGAAAATTCAGCACTTCTTCAGTATTTCGTGGAAATCACGTTTTTAGTTTTCCGTTTGAAGATTTCACCTGTTATATCAGCAACATATTCTGCCGGCGTATTTTAGTCGACAAATACGCGCAAATATGTTTGTGTATTAGGACACATTTATTAGACAATCAGTCTGTAACATTTTTCTTAAATAATCTCCATTTTCATTAGCACCGGTTCAATAATATATAAAAGAGATTTCCAATTGTAAAAATTACCATGTGACTAGACAGTAAATTCAATTGGTTACATTATGACTAAGATTTTCTAAGATATTGCCAAAAATTTCCTAATGTTTGATGACTGCGTGGAAGAGCAACCTTGGCCCATAGAAATGATGCTGTTTATATGATCGATTATAATGCATGCAAGAGTTACCACTCTATTGATTGTGTTATTAATGAAGTCTAGGCAATGAGTTCCTGTTATCTTATTAAGAAATCTTAATTCACGTTAATTGTGTAATAACACATGCTTAGCAATAAAATCTTTGAAAACTAATGTTCTGAAAGCCATTAAATTAACTGCGCATTTTCATGGTGAAACTGTACTAATTACTCGAATTCCTCTTATTCCTCCTGACATGTTATTTCAGTTGAAACGTTCACGTTTCCCAATAAAATTAGATTTGCCATATCTGTAAATGAGGCTCAAGGACAACGACATTTATTTGACTTAACCTTCAGACAACTTGCTTTTCTCATGGGCAGTTGTATGTTCGTTGCTCACTTTTATATTTACACACCTGTTAGATGTCACATCGCAAATGTTGTTTATCTAGATGTTCTTCAAAATTAATGTTACATGTACATATGCACCGATGGAGCCTGAATTGTCATTAACAGAATAGTTTACTTGAGTCATTGTATATATCTTGTACGTTTAATAGTTAACGAAAAGGAGGTTTTAAAGTTTCCTGATATGCACTATTATATAAAATGATAATTGCAACTTGCAGGACCTGTCGACATTCCACAGTGGACTCTTTCATATGTAATATATTGATGTTGGCTTAATGTGAATGGTCAGCATACATGGAGTAAATGGTAGTAGTCTAGCTTTTTTTTTTTAATATGCAAAAGTATTTATCTAAGCTAGTAAGGACGTCTGTCCTATCTCGGTCGTGAAATATACTAAAATATGTGCGTATGCGTGCGTGTGATTGTGTGATTGTCTGTGTATCTGTGCGTGTGTAGGAGTGTGTGTGCGTCGTTTGTGTGGTCGTGTGTGTATCTATGTGCACGTGTGTGCATGTGTGCATGTGTGTCTATGCGATCAAAATCAATCTAATAGGTGCGTCAACCAGACTGAGCTATGGCAACGCTTGACCGGTAGTATTCAGCTAGTATATTATAAAGTTGTGGTTGCAAAAATAAAAAAACAGTATATCCATATGACTTGGGTGTATCAGCTTGAATTGAAAACAAACTGAAAACTCTTGAAGAATATATATATATATATATATATATATATATATATATATATGTATATACACATACATATGTATGTGTGTATGTATATGCACACATATATATGTATATATATATATATATATATATGTATATTCTTCATAACTTGATTTCCTTCAGCTATAATCGAAACTGAAACAAAAACTTATAAAAAATTATTTATCAAATAATTTATTACAAGAAATAGTATACCATAACAATTAAACGACAGTGACTAGAAAAGAACAAGTTGTCAACATAACACAGAATAGAACGCACACTAATATCTAGATTCTTACATCATATTTTGAAAGAGGACGGACTAAGGATAAAAATAAAACTAGAAACAAGATTTAGTGCAACTGACAGGACGTCAATAAAATAACACGACCTTACTGCCTATCATTTATCAGGGAACATGAAAATAGAAAGCATTATGAATCAAAATTTCGTTTAATCTATAAGTTAATTGTGTAATGGGACGGAATAATACAACTTTGAAATACCAGGTACTTCAGCTAGTTTATGACATGACATATTTATGGATAAAATAATAGAAAATGCTGTACCTATATACAGATATGTTACATAATACGTATGTCAAAATTCTCGTAAGTAGACACTTGCTTAACATTTTTCTATGTCGTAATTCATCATTTATTAAGCAATTCATTACTTTCCGTTTTTTTCACTTCCCTTCCATGGCACCTTATATGGATTGAACATTAATTATTTTATATCTTAATTATTAGTTATGTAACGGTTACATGTATACAATGCATTCCTTCGTTCAATAAATATATGAATTGATAACAAATGAGTGAAAATCACTTATTTCCTTGCTTAAATCATGTTAATCTCTGTATCAAATAACGCAGATCACTTGATAGCTAGTAACTGCATATGACGTTCACCGATGAAAAAAAAATCCGGAATCCAGATTAATATTAAATAAAGAAAGAATTCTTCAAAACTGTTTTTACTAAGGCGCTGTTGTTTCGATTTTATTGCGTCATAAGACGCGGTCTATTCAGTTCTATTAATTAATATAGAATTATAAGTGGCTTTCTTTTCGGAATTACTATGAAGTTTACAACAGATATAACCAGTGTTTAAGAATCCACTATTAAAAAGAGTAAGGAACTCTAAGTGTGAACTGAATCTTTGAAGTCGATTAAAAATGATATCCCAGCACACTTCGAGAAAAGTAAAATAAGTTTAAAGGAGTATATAGCATTTTGATTATCTTAACTAATCATTGCATATTAAAATGGCTGAAAGTTTACATTGATAATATTTTAGGAAAGTCAACAATCGAATAATCCCATAATAGGTTTTGTATTGTTTGGTTACATTCATGAAATTATTGTCTTGTTTAAGACGTTTGATACAACTGAATTTTATGTTTTAAGATGTCCGAAACAATTACAGAAGTATCATTTGCTGACAGTAATATTTATGTTCAATGTACTTTTAATGTATCTATCTAGCTAAATCTATTCATTTTTTCTGTATCTCACGTTGTCCGTCTGTCTCTTTCTGCCTCTGTTTGTCTCTCTCTTTCTCTCTCTCCCTCTCTCTCTATCTCTCTCTTTCGGTCCGCATTTCTACTGAACAGGAAATAAAATTACCACGGCAAGCGTTACGGTCTAATCGGTTGCGAATATTGAAACAATTTATCTGATTTTTTCATGAAAATCATGGGCACATTACTTCCTATATAGCTAGTTTCATGGTTCAGCATATTGATATTTAAAAATCTATTGTAATCTACAGAAAAATATTACGATGATACATTAATTCTATACTTTTAATTGAATAGAAATACAACAAGTTCTAAAATTTACATAATATTTTGCAACCAATAAGAAACGTAGCAATAAATAAATAATTACACATATATTTCAAATAATGATTCGCATTGAGTCTTTTTGTTACATTTACAAATAAGATGGAACTGTTCTTTATTTATCATATATTTATTCAGCAATACACATGCGCAGCAATGGACAAAATTCTAACAACTTTTGATGAAACTTTAGTTTTGTTTGCAATGTATTTTTTTCTGATCAACAGCTGATTTAGTTAATTTCATTCGCATATAAATAATGCAATCGTAAAACACTTTACATATTACTCTAATCGATCAAAGTAAAATAGATATAACAGATATTTCATCGTATTTCAATGTGTGTGATGATTTATAAAAAAGAAATACACTGATGTTTTTCTTTGAAACGGCAAGCTATATTAAGCTGCCAATGTATTAGTATATTGTATCTTACTTTATTCCAAATAGAAGATTAATACGCATATGATGATTGCAACGTCTTGTCAGACGAGTGCCACTCCCTCAGACATTTAAATTCCATGAGCCCAAATGGCTGAGGGAGTATCTATACAAATATGGTGTTACAGAGTCTTAGCTTTGTATGGCAGCTAAGCCTCTCTCTCGGTTCAAAATGTTGAGATCCAGCAACAAGCAAGAGCAAGATAGCCAGCAACAAATTAAACTGCAGACCAGCTTAATGCGGGTAATGGTCTTCCGCTTTATGGTTTTTTAAATCAGAGATTTGCTTCTCCTATAAAGGTTGCCTTCACCACGGCTTACGGGAGCCCTCTCCACCCCAATACACATATACACACTCAAATATATACGGTGCTAGTTGGCCGTTGACCCAGAAAAAGAGTTCATTCGCCCATTGGAATACGCATATATGCATATATATATATTTATATATATATATATATATATATATATAAATTGTACCTAAGAAAATAGACAACATAATTTACTCTGTAAAAGCTAACAATAAAATGAATAAAAACATCAGGAAGGATACACACACTAGCTGATGCGAAGCTGGTAACTTTTGTAAAAGAAAAAGTACACAACATACTCTTATAAAATAAATGCGTTTTAAAATTAAAAATAAATTCTAAATTATAAACAGACTAGACTTAACATGCTTATACATTTTAGAGACTACACCAGAATATCCTAGCACAGATAAAACTGCCTAAGTAATTGTCACACTCTTTCGGTAATTGTCTGGATATCGGATTTAAGTGTTACATGCGAATATCATATTTTACTCTATATTTTGTTAACCACCACCTTCGCATTTCTGTTGCAAAACTTGAGCTCACATGTCAACACCTTCAAGCGATTCAGCTCGAACTACGCTGCAGATAAGATTTCGCTGTCTTCGAAAGTGTCTGAGTATTCCTCTAATTTTAGGCTGGACGAACTGAGCAGCTGGACACTCAGACTTTTTCTACGAAACGTCGATCATCTTAGCATTTTAGTTCATCCCATTAGAGAATATATGTAGACATCGTGAAAAGAATATATGTGCAGCTAAAAAACACTTCTGTCAGTGATCCTCAGTCTAAAAGCTTAATATATTTTCAGTTTGAGATCGGAGAACACTGATGTTTAAAGGATTTTTGTTCAAATAAAGAACAATAATAAATTACCATAACAAGGAGTGCCCCTTATATGTCATCGCTTTTTGAATCTAAAACATTAGTTCACTGTCTTTCAATAAAAAATGCACAAGTAAATAAATAATAATAAAATAATAAAGAAATTCCACGATTATCACTTTTTGAGACTATATCGTTTCATCCCATCGTCTTCAAAAACTATTAACCAATAACTCTAATGTAATGAGCCGATTATAACCAGCATCACACTGACAAGGGAAATAATATCCGAATTGGAGAACCCATGACTATTTAACGAAATTTAAAATATATTAATCACCAAATATGTTTTCATGAAGCAGATAATTGTCTTGGATAGAAATATAAAATTATTTTTTTTTTACATAAAAAGGCACTAACATGCAGCAAGTATAAGTTTATTACCATTTATGTTAAAATATTTTCCAATATCCTTATTAATGTAGAACTGACACTAATATGATAATTAATAAGTACTAATTAATACTCATTAAGTAATATTTTGCGACATCTTTAAATACAGACAATAAAATCACATTGTAAGAGACAACATTGGATGTGTTCTTTTATTCAGCATATATTGGTGTATAATATTCTTTTTTTTTCTCAAATATTTTCAATTTTACTATGTATTGATGATGTATTTCTTCCGTACTCAATTGCAACACTAATCATATATTATTATAATGATATTCTAAATGAGATTACATTAAAGTGAAATCAATCTCATAGACTTGCCCATGTTTTTCTTATTGTTTTTTATACACATTTTGCCAATTCTTAATTTTTAAAACAGTTTGACCGTGGAACATTGTGTTAGCCCTTTTTAGCGTAACTTACAGTAAAAAAAACTATGGGGGCGGGTAGCTTTCACAATAATATATATTTAAATTACGTGTGTTAATAACTTTGTAAAGATTTTAAAAAATGTAAGATGTTTGAGTGTTCAAATGCAATGCTGTCCCCATGTTAACATTGAAGTCATTTTTATCAAATAAACCAAGAGAAACTGAAATTTAGGAAATAGTTATTATTGATTTGTAATAGTTATTGTTTAAAATTCACGAAATTTAGATGTGCATACGTTTTACTAAAGGCAGAGTGTTCTTATATGTTTGCAAAAATGTAAATTAAAAACAATATAGCCCCCCCCCCAAAAAAAAACCAGCGATTTGTGTCTAGTAAATTGATCCCAAAATTAAAATTAAAGAAAACTCACGGGTTAAGTTCTTATGCTTCTGTGTTCATCCTACAGGGGATATTTTATCAGTCTACTTTCAAAGGTAATGGGAGGAAATTATTATAATATTTGTTCGTTTACTCTATCGACTCAGTGTTTGTTTTAATTTTTAATTATTATAGAATTCAGAGATCATATATATCGCAATTACTTTTCAAAAATACTTGGTCTATTATATATATATATATATATATATATATATATATATATATATATATATGCGTGTGTGTGTGTGTTTATAACTTTGTAATATACATATATATATATATATATATATATATATATATAATATTATGTATGTGGATATCATAATTGCTCGCTCTATTGGGTTGAGTATAGTGGGAATTGATATAAAATCTGCCATTTGCATATTAAGCAAGGCTACTCTTTGTGTAAACAAATCGATCTTAGATATGTATTTGCCAAAATCGTTAATTCACTACCAACACAACAACAGCCGAATAGTGTAATGGTAAGAAGCCTTGACTGACGTTTGGGCGAACGGGTCTCGATCCTGTCCTTAGGTAGTTGCCTGTTTAGCCGCACTGATGAACTGCAATAAAGGGAAACATACTGTATGTATGTATATATACATACATATATATATATATATATATATATATATATATATGTGTGTGTGTGTATTACATATGTAAGTATACATATCAATGTGGTTATAGCTTGTGTTAATGTCTCTTTTAATATTGTTCTTTGAAGACCAGAAAAATATATTGATGTTATAAAATGGAGACAGATCTATAATGCATCATAGGAAATACTTATTTTTTGAATCAGGATTTGAATGCAACACAAGCCTAGACGATTCATCTACAGCAGTCAATAAGGCACCAGACTGTGAACAATAACATTTTTAAAGACGAATATATAAAACATTTTTACACAGATTAAAAAAATAAACGTTTGACGGAATCAATTATAATCATATAGTTCTTTGGCAATCCTTTTGAAGTCAGAGGTATCTTGTTGAAAGTTATTTTCTGATCTTATTAATACATTCAACAAAAGCCAGACATGTTTATTCGGTGTATGTCTATATATGTACAATTCACACGCCGGATGATTGTAATCTATATAAATGTAATAACTGTTTCATACCTATAGTGAGAGAGGTGGGATGTGTGTGAGAAACTATACAGAAATTAAACTGATATATTAATAAAATGTGTGTTTTAATTCATATATTGTGATGGTTATTGCACCGTTGGCATGAATTACCTATCTTATCTTTCTTTTAGTTTGTCTATATGCCTATTATTGTATACCTTAAAAACAGTTAGGGATTAATGGGTATTAATAAGGATTTGTCACTACCGTACCAGATTTATTCTAAGAGTTTGTATAGTTTTAAAAAGAAGATATCTGATTGAGCTTTTGAACAGAACTTAGCTATTAAAATATGCAACGAAATATATATTTTTATATCGGTTGTATTGACAGTTTAATATGAATGGTAATTCATATTGATAAATATTTCATAGAAATATAGGCACACATATAATAATATCTAACCGATGATTTGTCCTAAATTACTCTATCCCCGTAAACAATTCATTAACTTCAACTGAATTAATATTATACAAGTATATTTCAGATATTTTCAAGATTTTTTTCCTTTTTTATTATAAAACTAGCAGTTCAGCCCGGCTTTGCTCGGTTCCTATGTACTATTCATTACTTGCCCTGCGTGTGAATACAATTTATGTAAGATTTAAAATGTTTAGACTAAAATTTGTCTGAGAAATTTCGAAGAAACCGCGGTGTTAGTTTTTTAAACTTTTACCCCAATGTTGACCCCTTAACATTTATTATCTTGGTCCCAAATAAAAATGCGAAGTTTTCCTCATGTCCAAGTTCCTACATCTACAATTTCAAGTCTTTAAAACAAAAATTGGCGGAGAAATATAGTAGAATCTGCAAAGGTCAAATCGTTCAACTTGGACATTTTGGCAGCCAATTTCTCGCCCCAACACTGATTAAAGTGCTTGCTGAATGTCTGAATACCTGTTATGCATAAATTTCAAATGTTTAGACCCAACATGTGCTGAGTAGTTTGCTAGACAACACAAAGGTTAAATCTTTTGAACTTTGACCCTTTGGCAGGTCATAATTTCAACTCAAACCTAATGAGAAGCTTGCTTCATATCTGCATATACTTTCTGTTAAATTTCAAATGTTTAAACCAAAAATTGGCTGAGTGATTTGGAAGAGACCGCAGTAGTCAAATTTTGACAACTTTGTCCTCAATTTTGATTCCATAATATTTCCTTTTGGGCTCAAATAAAATTATAAATTTGATCCATGGTTAAGTAAGCTGAATTTAAAATTTCAACTGGTTACACCCAGAATTTGCGGAGGAGTTTGGTTGAGTTTTCAATAGTCAAATAGTTGAAATTTGACCCCTTGACAGCACAATTTCTGGCCGAAAACCGATTAAGAAGGTTGTCCCAACTCTCAGTAATATTCATCTGGAGTCTCTAGACCAATAATTGACAGAGTTATATGGTAGGGAAATGCATACAGGCACACATACAGACATTTTCACATTTAAACATATACTAGCAGTTCCGTCCGGCTTAACTTGGGTTCTATGTACTCTTCATAACTTTATATAAATATGTATATGATAAAAAGGGTGAATATGTACGGTAATGTATTTCTATATAATAGGCTTCCTGAACTACTATAGAGAAAGTTTGTAAAAATCGCAGACATCAAATTTTCTTAAGTTTGACCCCAATTTTGACACTTTAACATTTACTGTTTTAAGCTAAATTTGAATTAAAATGTTAGACCTATTACACAGTACCTTACATTTAAAATTTCAAGTGTTTAGACCCAATATTGGCGGATGAGTTTAGTAGAGCCTGCAAAGATTAACTATGTAAACTATGCCCTCTTGCTAACAAAATATTTACCAACAACTTATTAAAAAGCTTGCTGCATGTCCGAATACCCGTTATGTAAGATTTCAAATGTTTAGACCCAAAATTTGTTTAATTGTTTGCTAGAGATCACAAAGGTAGAATCTTTTTTTTTTTTAATTTGACTTCTTGTAAGCCAAATTTTCAGAAAAAAAAACAATTAAAAGGCTTGACCTCTGTCTGAATAGACTTTACGTAAAAGTTCAAACGTTTAGAGACGAAATTGACTGAACAAATAGGTAGAGACCGCTAATGTCAATTTTCTGAAAACTTTTACCCCAATTATGACCACTTTACCTTTATTGTTTTGAGCTCCAAGCACATTAAAATGTTTGATCCATGTCCAAGTTATGTATATCTTAAATTTCATTTTTCTTCAAAATTTTTGGATTCGGCATTAAATAGCCCGAAAAGGGTTGATATGCCGTAAAACAAAAGCAACGAACCAACCAACCAAAACTTAAATTTCAAGTGTTTAGACCCAAAATTGACGGAGAAGTTTTGTAGAGTTTTCAATAGTAAAATCGTTGAACTTTGACCCCTTTACAGCAACAATTTCCAGTCGAAAACCGATGAATAAGATTTTTTCGAATCCCAATACCCCTTATGTAAAACCACGAGTCTGTAGACCGAAAATTTACAGAGCTATTTGGTAGGTAAATGTACACAGACCGACAGACCGACACACAGATATTTTCACTTTTATAGATCTATAGGTAGATTTCTTTTCCACATTTTCATTAATCGTGCGTCACCGAAACACTTATGATTTGACACAAACCTGTAATAAAGTATAAATACAGCTCAACAAAATATTTTTTTATTAATTACTAGACTAACCGTTACCTGTTGATTAGAAATTCATTATTTTATTTCAAAATATTTCAAGATAAGATTTTTGTCGGATTTTATTTTTATTGTATTTATCTGTAAAATAGAGTTTGTTTTTTTTTACTACAGCGAATTATTTTAAATTTGTCAGACTTTTCTTTTCTATGCGAAAAATCATTTTCAAATAAACAAGTCAGTACAAGGCCCTTTGTCTAAACTTGCTCACAAAGTTACACCCTTATCTCTACTATTATTTCAAAGGAACATGTGTACCTGCGTATCCTTGTGTCCGTGATTTCCTTCTATGTAATCTCAAAAACGGTTGGGTCGATTACTATGAGATTTAACATAAATGTACTTTATGAGCATGGAAGTGTCCTGGGATAGGTTTTATATCGAAAGGTGTTCGATAAGTATCGATAATAGATAATCGAAATATTCCAATGAAATAAAGACCAGGTACTTTTTTTCCAAAGTTAACATCTTACACAGGATATCATCACATGTGTGTTTGAGAAGGATTATTAACACTCAAGCTGATTAGCCCTACAGATAAAATCCACAGTAGATTATTTAATATGACAGGAACATGTTAGGAATGAGTGCCTCTGTTTATAGCACAAGCACTTAATGACACTTGACTTTTGCATTTTAAACCGAAATTCAAGCCATTATAATCGCACACCACGTAAGGACACACATATAAAATCAAAAGTATGTTCTTTGATATAACAAGGTCGCGTTCAAAATTAATTTTGTTAGAACGCAGTTATCACGTTTAATATAAACTTTCATAAAATCTATATGTAGTAATTATTCAAATAAGGATACAATTTCAAGTTTCTTTTTTACATATTGCATTACAGATATAGTTTTAATTACCACTGTATTATTAATGGTTTTCAGTTACAAAACCCTCTAATATTTATCTTAAATAATACATATTTATGTGAATTATTATATTTATATGTAGGATGATTCGATAATATGTAAGCTTTAAAAGCATTATAGACTATTTAAAAATTCTAAATTACTATTGCATAAATAATTAAGCGTAGATTTTAGTTGCTATATAGAAATTGTTTAATATATATGTATATATATATATATATAAATTAAACATGTTTTGCTTAATAATATAGTCGTAAAGTATGTCATAAATTAATTGTATTCTAAAAAATGTATGCAGTATTTGACTCCTATATATTATTTACGATTCTATTTCCTGCTCAATTTATTGGACTGAATATCTTATCTCTTTCCTGTAATTCCACGAACGCCTACAATTGGCGATGGCCTGTAAACATTACTAATTGCCTCACGCTCCTTCATGTTGGTGTTTCTTAGCTTGAATAAAACTTTTGAAATGCCGCTGTAAAAAAGATACCCCTTTTGTAGCTTCTATTTGAGTTGTACATTTTACGGCTAAACTTAGAAAAAGGTATAATTTTTTAAGTATTGCGATTATGGTTGTGTATATTATAGTAATTTATATATTTATCCCTAAACATTTACGTTCGTCGTTATGGAAACTTCATATGAATCGATAGTATACTTCATATGAATTAAACATTTATAATGAAGAAAAGAATAACCAATATTAATGCATAACGATATTACTTCTTTTGGATATATCATTAGAATCGTTTTAATGTTTCTCGGCGCATATACTTTCTCTGCATATTTGTCTTTTATCGTGGTCGCAGATCCCATTTTTATATTCATAAAATATATTTATTCAAATTACCTTGCTAATATGTATTATTACAAGGTCCTTGTTTTAGTGCATTGATTGTTTACTTTTATGAAAATGCGTTCAATTCCCGCATTCGAATCAGTTGATTAATGGCTGTAAAACCGACCGTGTTGCGATTAAACAAAAAATAATGTGTTATCTTAGTCATTTCTGGCTCCATATCACTCAAGTTGCTGTATGCCTCATATCATAGCGAAGCATATCAGATTAATAACTGCATAGATTATATCGACCAGGCATAAGCCTTGTAATGAATTCAAGAAGAAGTCAACTGAAATAATATGTTTAAGAAGTTTTATGATGGCCAGGACTGGGTATTCATAGTTTTCCAGAATGCAATTACTTTGACACATAACAGCTACACAAAAACATAACAAAACAAAAATAAACACACTACGATATATGAAAACTAATATTGTTTTACTTAACGATATCTTGTGTCATGATTTATTAATACACGTGTCTGCAAAATTCAACTAATCCGGAAAATATTACCCTTGATTGACAGCTTCTGCTTGACAGTTTATGAATGCTGCAAATATATTAAACATCTACAAAAAAAACAAATTGGAATGATTTTAAATTCATATTGTTCTATTTGACGTTTATTATTTAGAATTTATTAAGATGAGGAATAAAGTCAGAAAGCCATAATTGGTAAGGAAATACAAGTTTTACTTGTTGGCACGTGACATCAGTCACTTGAGAGTCAGGAGCAAATAAATAATACTGTGTTTGGTTTATCTAACTTCAAAAACAAAGTTACTCATTATTGGCTACACCTTTACATTGGTCTCTATATAAGATACATAAATATTCGAATATTTCATTAATGTTATCTTTTACATCTACAAACGCTTAATTAGTAAAGAAGTAAGAACATTAATATTTCTCTAAGTAAATATACAGAATTTTTGCTTCTGGTCTCTTGGTTTTACCGAATTCGAAAACAATAGTTAATGTACTAATATCCAACATATTCATATCATTCTAAGTAACATCAATTGAAAAGATGTATTGTTTTACATATTCTGTAAGATGTCCATGCTGATGTCATATTATGTAACTTCAAATTATATATTATGTTCAATGTTTTTCTCAGGAATTAGATGTAAAGTAAAATGTCTTTATGCCGGAAGGTCCTGAAAATCTCAAATGAAGTAAAATTATTTCAAGCAGATATTCAGATTGTCCACAGGAAGAATTCAGTTCTCTGTACTATGCATTTAAGATATATTTTATGTAAACAAGTTAGTATATGTGAATAAAAATTGTATTGGATACGATGTTTTAATATATTTTGATTAGTGAATATATAGAATTTATTATTAGAGCAAATTCCCTATCAAATATTTTACTGTGCCAAATATATGTAGCAATGACTTGAAACGTAAAGAAATGACTTCGGTATAACCAGCTGGAAGTCGAAATTAAAGCATTCAGCGCCCACGCCTTAGTAGTCAACACGGTGAGTAAAAAGGCAAAAATAAAGCAAGTTAAAACTAAACATTAATAATTACGCTTCCTCAAGGGTCAGTGCATTTACACATATTAAAATCATTTTTTCAACTTTTACCTGTAACCTGTTACTGTATTTAATTTTATAAGAGGTCTCTATTTTCTGTCACAATTTTTCTGCTTTTTACAGTTTATTTATGAGGTTAGCGAGCAATATCTACTCAACAATTTGCGAGAATTTTATTAATTTGCAGGATATATGTTGCATTTGTTAACGCTGTGAAACCAAATACGTCCGGACAAACTGATTTCCTATTACGATGTGCTAAGCAATATTTTTAAAACATCTACTATATGTTCTAGCATTTCGAAATGCATATTTATATAGAGGGCAGTTTCAATATATTCGGAAGACAGCTAATTACGTAGCTCGTCAAAATTGACTTTGTTTTAAACAGTAATATTTAAATTTTTTATAAACTTTTTCCTCATACATATTTTATTGATAAATTGCTGGTGTAAAACCATATGGAATGTGTAGTTCCTAATATAAATCGCGAAATGCTAGCTTTGA
This sequence comes from Euprymna scolopes, assembly GCF_053919585.1. Taxonomy (NCBI): domain Eukaryota; kingdom Metazoa; phylum Mollusca; class Cephalopoda; order Sepiida; family Sepiolidae; genus Euprymna; species Euprymna scolopes. Next base: position 115,090,340 of record NC_136485.1, on the reverse strand, counting down.
TTTGTGAATTTTGATATACAGACTAAACATATTACACAAGCACGAAAATATCTCTAATAAACAATCTCCTGTGAACCAAGTGAAAACAATTGAATTACATGGACGGATTGAGTTCTATGAAATTATTGTTTGTAATGTATGGCCTCTACTAAATAAAAAAAGAGAAAAATGGAAAAGCCCATTCAGCAGTCCTTCACTTGATGAGTTATCTAAGCATGTTAAACTAAGCAGAATCAACAGAAGAATTGTATCTAGAGAAAAAGTGCCATACAAGATCCCATATAAATTGCATTGTTTTAAGTAACAAAAATGTTATAAAATATTTATGAAACAAAGCGTACGTGGTAAAATATATCGACCCCATATTTTACAACAAATTTTTTAAATTATAGATACACTTAATAAATGTATGTATTTGTTGCATTCAGGTAAACTTTAACACTTGTTTCTAACAATTACGTACACAAGAACACAAACACACACACACACACACACACATATATATATATATATATGTGTGTGTGTGTGTGTGTGTATGTATGTGTGTGTGTTTGTGTCCATGTGTTTGTGTGTGTGTGTGTATATACGTAAGTAAAGTTTTGGATGTAGAATATCTTTGAAAACATAGTCTGTGTGTGTTCTCATTTAAAACATGCCAGTCAACGATTTCGCATGCAGGCACTGTATGTGTACATATGGAAGCAATAAATGTAAAGGTCGCAACAAAAGATCCTTCAAGCGATGAAATATAGGATGTGAGATGTATACACAATACACGGACATCCTTTGTAGTGATTTATTGGGGTGTATATAAGTATGGTTTAATTTTTAAAAAAATGATAACTCTTAAAAAGAAGTGTCTACGCGCGCTAATAACAAAACTTAACAGACTTTACTATAAAGATCAGTTGAGTTGTCAGCAAGAGTCATAATAGTTCAGTACATTTGATTAATTTAAGCTATATTTCTAACTGCTAGGAAAAAGGTTCTGCTCAGAAATGTCATGCTATTTTGCACTTTTTCAGCAAACTCTTCGTTAATATAAGAGAAACATACATTTTAAAAAACGAGTTGTTCCTTTCGTCTCTTTATCTCTACGTTGGGGTGGTTTACGGAAAGCTATTTGCATACGTTGCCTTTGTCAATTGTGTGTTTTCTTTTTCGTTATTAAGCAAGATACTTATTCCATGTTTTTCAACTTGCAGCGTTACTGAAAATATATATCCTACTATGATACAAATCGGTATATATATATATATATATATATATATATATATATATATATATATATATATATATATATATGGGGAGGATTATCGGAATCTGAATTGGAATCGATAATTTGAAAAATCGGAAATTTTGAGTATCGGAATCGGTATTGTAATCAGAAATATGTCCGTCTATTCTTCGATGCCAAAAACGATTCCTTTAAATGTCTTTTTTATTTGATTTTTTTTTAAATCTTCCACTGTAGGTAGTAATAATAAATAATAAATATGCATTGCTATCAAACTTAAATATATTTATCACGTCAACATAAGTGTGGTTTACGTTTGAGAAAATATATGCACGTTTAAAGTTGTGTAATCAAAAGAAAATTAACAACTTTATAGCATAATACTTAGAGATTAATAAGGAACCGTCATCTGATTAGGTAAATGTATCTGAATCAGAAATTTAGTACAGAATCAGTAATTGTATAGGAATATAGAAAGATATTGGAATCGTCTATCATTATTATATAAAGAGAATAAAATTATGCTAATTAAGATTTGTATATTCATTGTTTACATACAATACAAGTAAAATACACGAAACTGTTTCTTTATTGCACAGACTTAAAAAAAGGTTCTTTTCTTTAACGGAAAATAACTAGCAAATGATATTAAAGACTTCAATAGCATAAAATAAAACTGGACGTGGAATAGTGTAATGCACAAGATAGTGTAGCTAGTTATAAATAGGGCATATAAAGCAATTCGCATGGTATACTGTGTAGCCACATACAAAAAAAATCAGAGAAAAGCAGTTTGTTATAAATAAGTGACATCTAGGAACCTATAGTGCTGGTATGAATATATCTGTAGATTTGTTAAAAAAATATTCATGGCGGATAGATATAGAGTCCTTACTTAGTTATGATAAAAGTTATACCACAGTATAAAGATAACAAGTCTATGTAATTAAAGGTCAATGTAAAATTGTTTTTGTTTTTTTTTAAGATAAGAAATGAAAAGATTGATATTGCGTATATATTTAGAGTTGTAGATTTTTTACTGGACCCCCTCGATACGCGCAAAGAAATTAAAATTGCGAACTAATTTAATTGTCAGGGTCCTAGTGATTCACGGAGAAATCAGATAAATAAGAATAATCGAAATCATTTAAAAAATAAATAACAAAAAGATTTATGTAGTATAAAAAATTGACAGTAAAGGGATCGCATCTATTGTAGAAATAAAAACATATAATATAATAAAGTAACATTATATGGATTGAAATGGTATTACTTAACCAGAGTGGTGGAAATAGAGTGCGAAAGAAGGACGTGTTATGCAAATAACCAAACCACCATATCAATTATATATATATATATATATATATATATATATATATATATATATATATATGTGTGTGTGTGTGTGTGTGTGTGTGTATATTATATGATGAATTCTCCAGTCGATTTCGTCGTATGAGGTTCTGCCACAGCAACGATGTTGCTCGAAAATCCACACAAATGATTTGTTTATAATGGTTAAGTCTATGGAAATAATCAACCTAAATGTTGGGTGTTGCTGCTAACCTTTGACGGTGAAGATGACTGCCACAGGAAAAGTATCGCGCGTTTTACATCAGAGTTTACTTCTTCTAAGTCGTAACGAAAACTGGGGTTGCATCTCTTCCAGTAAATTAATGCGCCTCCAGATACCAACCTGGAAATTTCTACAACTCTGTGTAGAAATTTCATTCCACACACACACACACCCACACACACACACACACACACACACACACACACATGAATATATATATATATATATATTTATATATATATATATATATATGTGGGGGGTGCGTGCGTGTGTGGAATTACTAATTATTCACCTTAAAAAGCAACATAACTTAATATAAAACTTTTATTGATAAAACCAATTAAAGTAATATTATTACATGATAAGGGCTGTCCCCTTTTCATATAAAAATAGAGAGTTTTAGTTAAAATGAAAATGAAATAGCATAGACGAAATTCGAACCGCATAATTTAGGTTTAGAAATAGATTGCGAGAGAGAATTAGCAATGGAATGTGAAAACAAACCATTGTTTAACTGAGACATAAAATAGTTTCAAGAAAAGAATATGCGTTGTCAATTCTGTTATGAAAATTCAATTGAAATAATGCAACTACAAGATAACTTAAACATGTTTTTTTTACCATATTGGAAATATAGGTTACTGGGAATATAGGTTAAAATTCCTTTTGTAAACAACGGAAAAAGTTTTGGACACGCATTTCCAGAACACGTTAAAGAGGACACATGTTTTAACATGTGTATGACGCCATGGAAAATGGGAAGTTGCGATATAGTTAGAAAACTTTAGAGTTAAGCAGGGAGAGTCAGAGGGAGTTTGAGGACGATAGACGATAGTCTCCAGTTGGGATTCGAACGTCTGGAAGCGAGACGGTCACTTTTGAAACTTAATATGTGAAGCTTTGAATTCCTGATAATGTAAACCACGACCGGTCGGGAGAAGAAATAAACTTATAATTTGTTTTTATAAATGTCGTATTTGTGTTGTAATGCTACCAAAAGGTAAAGTGAAAATTGTTATATATGTCTAATGTATATCATGTGGTTTAAAATGTCTTTACATACACATCTTCATATCTACAATATGAACACTAAGACTGTCTCCTCACTCTTAGAGCTTCTATTACACTTCTAAGTATGAACATGTTAATATACATGAATCTCTCTTTATAACACGAACAATCTCTCTTACAACAACATCTCTCTCTACGACATCTCTCACTAAGACACTAAGACTCTCTCTTAATAAGACTCCTAAATATAACAAACACGATTTGTTGCCCGTTGATCAATTTGCATCAACGGTGCAATACCGAACCTGGGGTATATACAATAAATACAATTTGGAGCCGGAAGCGACCAGACCACCCAGCAAGGGTGGGTTAAAAAAAAATCGGTTACCACGGAAAAAAAAAAGAAACACAACGTTTTAAAAGGGTCCAAGATAATTAAAAAAAAATGAATAAATAATACCACGGGAAAAAAAATTACACGATCACAGAAATTCGAACAAAACGAAAAAAAATTGAACACACACGCACACAGAAATCTAAAGTTTACAAGAAAATATTAAAAAAAGAAGAAAAAGACCGATATGCTGTAATGAATGATAAAAGAGATACGGTCAGTTAAATAAAAAATACCCACGAATATTTCATTCATAAATAAAATAAAAACACGGCCGCACACAAATAGAAAATAGGGCAGTGTGTCATTCATAAAAATATGTAGTAATGTCTGAATTGTTTAGGGACACTGTCAATCATAATAAATAATAATTTAGTGTCAAAAGTCGAAAGTACATTTAAACTTCTCGAGTATTAAAAGGAAGAATAAATAAATAAATAAAATAAAATACTCTATAGCAAAAAAGAAGGATGCAGAAAAATAAAAATCAAATTGTGAATAATTTTCGGGTTTTTGGTGTGTTTTAATTGTTCTGGTCTTTGAAAAAGGGACAATTTTTTGTGTTGTGTTAACGGACTTTTGAAATGTATAATGTAACGAATTCTTATATTTTTTGTTTTGTTGCAAAATGTTTAAATGTATTAAGGTATTTTCTTTTGAAAATGTGTTGATGTTGGACCATATTGTAATGTAAATGCTATTGTTTCCACAGCAAGAATTCAACGTCATCAGTAAACATACATTAGATTAAAACAGTCTAGGAGGAAATAAAACTAGTAAAGACGTATGGTTGTCTTACAGATTCAGTTAGAATTTATAAGGGGGACAAGAATTAAAATTACGTAAACGGGTATTTAAAGGGTTTTTAGATGTGATAAGCCGTAAGAAAGATGTTGTTTTTTATAGCATTTGGTTTTTGTGTGTTTTTTTTTAGAGATCCTATAATTTTTTTCCAAGAAAAGTGACTTGGTAGGGATTTATAAGCACAAGATGTTCCCCTATTCGAAAAATTTGGGAATCTGTGTTAATTAAGTGCTTAAAATAAGCTGTTTGCACGTAACGACTCCAAGCAAGTGGTAAGACTTGGCTTAATTAATAAACAGGCGTTGGAAAGAATACGAAAATTATTAAAGGTACCAGTAAACCGATGATAGGTGGTCCCGAGGCAATCACATGTAGCTTAATGAAGTAAGAGACAGGCAAAAATATGCCGTAGATTACGTAAGAAAGATACAACCTTGTCTTTTTTTAGAGACGCATTAATGTGGGATATATCTGCTGGATCTTCGAAGCTCTGGTGAGAGAAAAGAAAAACCACAAAAAATCGGCAATTAGATAGAATTTAGGCTCAATTAAGGTGTTGTGGCACAAAAGCTGTCAGTTAGTTGGGGGTGATATTTCTAAATCCTCGTCGAAGTTTCAAGAATCCAAGCAAGGAAATCCGAGTGAATCCGTATGAGAGAAAAAGAAGGTATATCTTGATAGTTAATACCAACCAAGAAGATTGATTATGAGGTTTGGTATGTCCCGTATAAGATAGTTATAGAATAAAAAACAAAGCCATACTTGATAAAACTAACCATGCGGAAAGAGACGATCAGGACACTTTTGGGACGAAGGGAGTCGTCCATTTCTAAGGAGGTGGAAACCTCTAGTCTGCGGCATATGGGTTGCTGGAAAGTAGCTGATGTGAATCATAGGTAAAGACCCTACACCCAAAAAGTAAATGCCAAGAAGATCAGAAAGGTTCTGATCTTATAAAAATATAATAATTGTGAAGTCGGCCGGGGAGGGCTGACTGAAAGAGATTTTTTTTAGCCTGATCTTTCCTAGCTGTGTGGTTGTGTAAATGTAGAAAAAAAATGTACTAAATTTAAAAATGCATACATTTTTTTGTGAAATATGGAAGGGTGGGATGTTACATGATAAGGGCTGTCCCCTTTTCATGTAAGTATAAAAATAGAGAGATTTAGTTAAAATGAAAGTGAAATAGTATAGACGAAATTCGAACCTCGTAATTTAGGTTTAGAAATAGATTACGAGAGAGAATTAGCAATGGAATGTGAAAATAAACCATTGTTTTACTTAGAGATAAAATAGTTTCAAGAAAAGAATGTGCGTATGTCTTATGTATAACATGTGGTTTAAAATGTATTTACATACACATCTTACATACACAATATGAACACTAAGACTGTCTAAACACTATCTCCTCCCTCAAAGAGCTTCTATTACACTTCTAAGTATAAACATTTTATATATATGAATCACTTTATAACACGAACAATCTCTTACAACATCTCTCTCTAAGACTCTCTAAGCATCACTTATAATAAGACTCCTATATATAACAATATGACGATGTAGAAAAGTTGATATATATTCAATGTAGTCACATTCAACCTCAATAACCGCTTCGATACGAGTGCCAAACTAGTAGCATGCGTTTTCCACAATGGCGGAAGCTCGGCGAATATTCGGCGGAATGTGGCGATTTGGCAGGTCTTGTTGTTTTGGGAAGGCATTTTTCTGATGTTCTCAACACATGAACAACCGAAGTCGTCCAGCGGGATTAGATTGATGAGGCAGCCAAGCTCGGACCCTTTGGACTTGTGGCCGGCGCCAAGGTGTGCTGCCACACTTAAGGTCTAACAGCGACTACCTGATTGAATCACTGGATCACCACACTTTTTCGGCACATCCAGGTACACTATGGTCTTGACTTTCAAGCCAACTTCGAAGATGTGAGGTGACATGATTTGACCTTTACAAGAACTGCATCAAAGGGAATAACCGTGGCGGGAAACTTCAGTGAACTCTGCCCTAAAGTGTAGAATGGTCCGGATTTGCATTTGAGGCTGCTGGCAATGGCATGGCTGTGATCGGTAGAGAGTATTAGATGTACAGTGACCTATCTCCGAGCTTGTTGAACATTTCACTTTCACTTCGATATTTGATAGAATGCTCCTATTGCTTTTAGAGTGTCTGCACGTATATACAGCGGGACTGCAATAAAAAATTAGAAAACCGGTGTTCAACAAAAGGATATGGAATGATGTGATCTTTTCTAATACGTCGATTTTATCGTTACAATACGTAGAAAGAGGAGAGATAGATGCGTATGTATTTATAAATATAGTTTTATTTCTGTCCCTTCACACACACACACACACATACCCCCCACACACACGCACACACACACACGCACACCCACAATATGGGGATTTTTTTTTCAATTATATTTAATTCTTTGTACATGCTTATATTTTTTCGTTTAGCAGCACAGTGTATGTTAAATATAAAAACAAAGCATATTTTAAAGAATAACAGAGTAGTTACATTAAAAAATCTAAATATTTATTTTACAATAAGGCAGCCCATTAAGCCTGTTAAAGTGTCGGTACAATTTTTACAGATTCATTCCTTATAGATTCGCTCCTAATGCAAAAACAACCTTTTCGTGCACGCATTTTTCAGAAAAATTATAAATACATTGCAGATAGATAATAACGCACGACAATATTATGCATTAAGTAAAAGACAGGTTTACAAAAGATTTAACATCGTGAATTTGTTTCGGAAGCCATCTTTAGTCATATTGAGAAATTGTTCACATTGTAAACCACTTTGGAATAATTTCGGTATTTTGTTTTTATTTACCGTTCTAACTTATGAAGTTTTTAATGTAAACTCGTTGCTACACTTTCTAAGGTTTCCTGTTAGAAATGATTTTACGTTGTCTCATGTTTTCTTTTTTTGTATTGAGAATTTTCTTTTTTAAATATTATGGTGAGTAGGTACAAAAAAGATATATAAATAATTAACATCAGAAAGAGTAATATAAAATTATATACAATTAAATACATAGTGTACTTTATTGTAAAGCGAATGATATATATATATATATTCTACGTATGAATATATACATTAAACCGTTTTAATACATCTCACTAACATGTATGTGTACATATTATATATATATGTGTGTGAGGGTGTACGTGTGTGCATGGGTGTATTTGCCGGTGCGTGTATACATTACCCATTGACGTAAGAACAAAGGACGCGTAGGTCAGGATATATCATGATATTTACACAACTACCCACGATAGTTCAAGCAGTGATACCAAAATATTTATTTTCTTATTTTTCATTGTTGAGATAACGAAGGACATTTGATATCGAAAATAGCAAATCAACTTTTCTGACGTTTTTATTTTTTATAGGAAAATTAATGTTTACTGGAATGCAACCACGAAATTGATCAACAACCAAAATTGGAACTGAATAAATAAGGAAGAGAATAATGTATATTAAACCGTTTTTGTTATGAAAATAATGAGGATTTGATTCAATAACCTGCGTAAGATTCCCTGTCGATTATTACTTTTTATACAAAAATAATTAACGACACTTCTAACATCATTTTTCTATTAATATCGCTTATACGGTTTACATATAGTTAAACGGTAATCCAACACAGTTTTCGTTGTATGAATACAATATCTGTGTACTGTAATTTTTATCGTTAACTAATTTCTGCAGATATATAAATAACAAACTAATATTTATAACATTTTCAGAGAGGCGTAATCTATTAGAAAAATTATTATATGTTGAAATCATTGGTTTGGACTAATGTTAAGTACCTTTTGTTACTTATTGTAAATTTTATTTTTACTTCATATTTTTCAATTTGTGTATATTTTAGCGTTATAACGTTATGCGATTACTTATAAAATACGAATATAATTAATATAATACGATAACAATTAGAGAATATATACTACTTTTATGTAAATTAACAAGCCGATTATAAAATCTATTACTTATTTAATGTGATCTTTACCTGTATGCTTTTATATCGACCTATAACAAACTCAAATATTAAGCTCCGCTTCTCATTTATATAACCCTGTAACCTGCTCTTAATATATCTTTCTAACACTTAACCGTTTTCCGTGTTTTCCTATTGTAGTCCCAATCTTGGTTCTACGTCAGTGATGACAGAAAGATTCCAGAAATACACTCACGATAGACGCCCAATACTTGACCAGTTTCACATAAAAAGTGACAGAAAAATTCGAAATCTTATTGAAAACGTCCTCATCACATCAGTTTCGACAGAGAACCCGTTTAATCACACATCAATTTTGAACGGAAAATTAAGCTGGTATCACTAAATCAACGATTACACACAAAATAATATTCCGGTTAACAAAATTAGTGGAGAATTAGATATTCGATACATCAGTCAACCAAACATATCGAGAAAGATTGCTTACGAACACAAAAAAAACATTTTGTTCACAATCCAAACTCACAATTACACCTCTCTACTGTAAAAACACCCAGACGAGTTCTACTTTTTTCAGAAAAATACAAGCTTTAATACAAAGGAAAGAAGACAACAATAAAAAAGCCATAAATTGTTTTTTTCTTCTGCAGAGTAATTTATCTTTTCTCTCCTTTCCACACTTATCTACAACAGAAAACTCCCCCAGCAGAGAAAAGAAAAATACCTTTTTACTGGCAAAATTATGGCAAATAAAAAATGTCCAACATACAAAAAAAAATTTTCCTGCAAAGCGTGCTTACTTGCAAATACTAATGCGAAATGAAATAGTTGTTGACCACCCATCAAGAGATTTTATAATTATTCCTAGTTGAATTAGTTTTTGACAAACAAAATTTAAATTATTTAGTGAGGAGAAAATTTAAGTTACTGCAATAAGTTTTCAAAAACAACAACAACAACAACAACAGCAATAGCTATATCAGTAAGGAGTTCAGTTGAACCATTCGCCTGTCCAAAGAAAACTGTCAAAATTCGTATCTTTTCTTTGATACACGAGTCATCAAAACAACAATAATCGCTGTAATTTTTTACGTTGCATGTTCCTTGTTTATTCTATTATTCTACCTATTGTAAAGCACTTCCCATATTTTTCATATCTAGTATTTTCAAGAAATAATCGTCCAAATTGTATTTTTCATATCTAATCTTTTCACGAAATATATTTCATATTTAAGATTTCATGAATTAATCGTTCAAATCGTAAATCTCAAGACAAATAAGCAGCTAAAATTCTAAAAATGGCAGATGCTTTACAAACAGACATCAGATAAAAGATAACATTTGTTTATGGAGTTACTTCAATAACAAATTTCAATAATTTTCACTTCATAAAACTAAACTACAGCAGAAGTTAATTGGAGACTTATATGTAAATGTATTAACTGTCTCTAAGCAAGCTGAAACAACACGACTTCTCTAAGAGTAAAATCTACAACTCGATGAAATCATTTAAATACGTACCAGAGAAGGGCAAAGTATTCTAGGCTCTATACATGCGCTATGAAAATATTTTCAACGTAGACTGTATACATTAAGCCCAGTGAAGAGAAGGTCTACTATTAAGAAAATTGCAAACGTTTGATCATAGCAAATTCGAGAATTTAATATTATCCAAGAAACTATAGAATGTATTTTTGGGACTATTAAGCTATAATCGAAACTATACTGGCCGAACATAACTTGTTCCGAAAAAGGTGGAAATGCCTGAACATAGTAAAGAACAACCAACAAGGTTTGCTAACCTTTACAACATCGGTGAATAAGATATGTAGTAATTTCTTACTAACTTGTTTCACTGCCGATAATTCCAAATGCTTAATATTTGCACACAGTCTATTATCAATAGAAGACCCCGTAGTCTAACGTCGGGTTCAAAACTAAACAGGATTGACTCCAATAATTTACATAGAAGTGTGATTATTTCTGTCAAGTTTGATTTAAAATTCAATAGCACGCTCACCGCCTATACCCCTAAAAAAGTGAAATCTCATGTTATAAATCTTGCAATAGTCAAAAAAACGAATATGTTAAAGAAAACGCCAGGACGATATTACTAAATTTAATTGGATAAGATTCTGTCGAGTCGAGAAGAAAACATACTGCAAAAATTGTAATAAAAATGGCCCTAACATAACTCAGAGTTGATATGCCAACAAAACAAGATAACGTAAAATGAAAAAAATTAGATAAGCACATAGCAAATAGTCGATGTGAATTCAAGAAATTATGTGGTTGTTTATATTTTTTCAGCCTGACGCGGGTTCTGATATTTCAATCATTAACTGGCATACCTGGCACAATTAAACGAACCGATGTTACTAAGAAGAATAAAAGAGAAAAATACGTAACTAGCGAGAATATTAGCATGTTTACAGTAGTCCCAAACGAACTTCCCAAAAAGTTGAAAGCCTATGTAACAAAAACCTGTTCGGAGCAGATTGAATACAATATTCCATCCATCAGATTGCCCAATGAGTACGATTTGTCGCAAAAATATAAAGTAGTGTTCAATTCAGTAAGCCTCTAAAGGAACTCAAACAACGATTTCTTCAGATTTTTTTTCTGGCGGACATTACAAATTAAAAGCTCGAGTTAAGGAAACGGAATGTGCACAACCTTTGTTCAAGAAGAAAGGGAATTCCCATTTCGCTTCAATAGAGCAGATCAACAAAGAATAAAATAGACCTGAACACGCAATTATTGTGCTAAAAAGAGATTTTAGCGAATACTGTTCAGGCTAAAAAGAAGGCCAACCAAATATGAATATGTGCAGCTGTTTCCGCAGAGCCACCGATGCCTTGCACGATAAGTATTATTCTCTCTCCAGGCCTGAAGCAATGTTTAGCAAACTTAATGATAGAAAAATATTTTCAAAATTTATTTTTTAGACGCATAATTTTCAGATAGAGATCGATGAAAAAAAATCCAAAGTGCTTTGCGGACAAGGTTGCGCCTGCAATTTGCCAGTAACCCATGGATATTATTGTGAGTGACATGACTACACAACAGCTTCTTTGGATTATATACTAAGAGCCAATAAAACTATAGCAAAGCAACGTACCCATATAATAATAATCTTTGAAAAGTAAAAATAACTCAGGTTTAAGACTAAGGATGCATCTGTGTCTTATTCTAACACTAGTTAAAATATTTAACTCATATCAAACGATCGTCGGCCTTCATTAGAAAGAGCCAATGCGATTAGAAACATGCAAAGCCCAGATAACGTTAAAATCTTACAATGTTCTCTCGGCCTAATAAACTTTTGCAAGTGTTCATTAAAAACATTTAGCATCAAATAGGACCTCTCAATGAACTCTTATAAAGCACAGATCATGATAATGGATTACTGAACCCCATGACAAAAGATCAAGAACACTTTTACTTCGAATCTCTCACTTACCTACTACGAGCCTAATCCCAACATCATAGTCGCAAGTAATGCAGGCTCATGCGCCATCGGTGCTTCCATATTGGTAGAACTGCCGGTGTTTTGCGAAACATAACATGTTTCGCGATCCATACTAGCAGCTGAAAAACAATATTCTCAAGTAGATAAAGAGATTCTAGGAAAATATTCGCTGTCACAAAGACTTACAGATACCTAGTTGGAAGACAGTTACTATGACAAACAAAATATAAACATCTAATAACAATGTTTGGGCCCAATAAATGTCTGTCAGTATATATTGTAAATGGATTGATCCCAGGGGAATGATTCTGTTAAACTATAACTTCCAGATCGTGTTCCTAATTTTGTAAAATATATACCATGCGGACAGCTTATCGCGACTCATTCTTAAAATATGGAGTTTTCTAAGGTTCCCGAATTACTACACTAGGGACGAATTTAAAATCGACGATATAATTGTGAATGCAGTAACGGAGCTCCCAGTGATTTTGGCCGATATTAAAAGGGACTCTCGAGAGGATGAGTTCATACAAACTATCAAAAACAAAGTTCGCAATAAAAACCCGAATGTGCCTGAAGTTGTCTATCTTTTTGATAATAGCCTACTGCATAATGACCGTGTAATGATTAACACAACCCACAAGAAAATATCTTCAGTGATTTAACCATGAAACGTACGGGTTGAAACTGTACAAAATGTTTCATGGGATGCTTTGTTAATTGGCCAAACCTGAACAAAGTCATAGCAGATATGATAGCGGGGAGTCTATGTCGATTTCGCAAGAACCTATTACACATGTAATGTGTAGCCACGCAAGATGGCGTTAAATCGTACACTATATAGGACTAAACATCAACTGTACGATCAGCTTTTTACATTAGATATTTGCGTGTTTTAGCGTGATAAATTTTGCGGTGACATATAACGGCTCTCAATCTGCATCAACTGAATTCAGAGCTTTTTTCAAGTCGTAGAAAGTAGACCACATTAAGACAACTCATATCACCTAAGTCGAATGGTTAGTCCGAAATGTTCGGGGACATTCTAAGGAGGGCTTTAAAAAGAGCACTGCAAGAGTTTCTGCAGGTGTATAATATTACACCTAATTCCAACACGCCTAGGAGATGGTCACCTTCAGAAACAATGTTGGCAAGAAAACTCATGGCCGTTATCTAAAAAATACTGTAAGCGAAGCTCAAGAAAACCGTTTAGCTTCAGAGGAAATATTTCTGTTCTGGCGATAACTTTTTTTTTCGAGGCTTATCAAAACAATATTACATTTTGCAACGTAAGCACGATCTAACAAAGAATAAGCGAATTCTTTTATATTGTCCAGGGGCTAAAAAAAACGCCATATGGACCAACGCAGTAGATGCAGATTAAATGAAGTATTGGGGATCACCAAAATTCGATGCAATATTAGATATCTTCGATCCCGACAGGCCAAAAGTCGCTAGGGAATTGTGACGCTTGAGAGGAAAGAGAAGAAATGAAACTGTAATAGATGTAAATCCAAAGAGAAAGACATATTACGAGTTTTCTTTTTCCCTGTCGTTCATATATATATTAACAAAAAAACCATTGAGACCAAGTTTCCTGCAACATTGCCTCATCTAGTACTATATTGCGTATTATTATTGAGATAAGACTCTCAGTAGCAGTGTCGTAATACCGTTGATTCAGTAGGGGTACTAGTACTAGTAGATGTACTAGTAGTGTGCAGACGAATTATTACGACTAATAAACAGAACAGGAAAGTAAGCCCTACTATTTTTTATCCTTGCTTGATACCTATTGTTTATATATCTTTCATATACCTTATCTATGTTCGTGTTTTTCCTTCATAGTCTCAACCTAAAATCCACGTGATTTACAAAACAAAAGCAGAGTCTCTTTCTTGGAACTGTCTTTTTTTGTTGAATATTTACCGTGGGGCTGCTTTTCTGCTGATTATATATTGGTCATTTTCAAGTCCAAAATAAATAGTGTTTTTTATTGACTGGTCTTCTAACCAAGCTCAGCCATAGATAAGTTACCACATCACTGATCATTAATAGAGATGTCTCACTATTAAGCTATGTTGCAATAATGATTTGAGAGCAGGATCAACGAAAGTTTGAGGATCCTACTTATAGACACGGGCGATACTGGAATTGCTTTATACAAATAGTGAATGTTTTAGCATTTCCGCACATCAGTTTTTTTCGTGTCCATACGAGAAAGATTTTTTTTGCTGTCTGCTGCAAAAGTGTATGGTTCAAGACCTGTACACAAAAGTTACCCATTGAAAATTTTTCATCTCCATGGCTTGTAAGTAATATCGGAATCTCTTCTGAAATAAAACATGGCTTCTAATTCTAAAGGTTATGGGCCTACCCATGACTCTAATTCGAAGAATCGGAATAGAAAATCTGAAGGAGAAATTCTTAGGATATTTACAAATCCTACAGTTACACAAAATAATTCAGGTACGACCTGAAAATGACTGCAACTTTTTTTTGTGGGACTAATACAGTGCTTATATGAAGGAAGTTTATCTTTGGTAATGCGAGAAACCTTGGTCGATTGCTGAAAATCATTGCACAGAGAAAGAGAGGATTATTTATCGAAAGGATAAATTAAAAAATTAACTTTTTTGTGGACATCTCTAAAAACACAGAATCCGAGACGAATAGAGATTATATTATAAAGATCGTAACAACAGAAAATTCATTTAAAATTCTGGCGAAGTTGTTAGAAAGTCTTTATTTTCCATGGTCATTAGAGGGTTGCCGAGTGATTTCAAGCCGTTTGCTACTGTTGCTAACTCAAAAAGAAAAATTCCTAACTTTTAGTCACGAGGAAATTATAAAAATGATCACAGAAAAAAAAACGAGTCAACAAATATCACAAGATTGAAATATGCCGACTTAAAAATACCAAAACTTAATTATAACTTTACCTCGAATAAAAATGGTAACATTTAAAAAAACAAGGCTTCTTCTAGGAGAAATACCAACATTAGTTGCTATACTTGTGGGCGAATTAATCACAAGAGTTTCCGAAGTAGATCGAAAAATTTCAGACAGTTCCGGTAGTAAACATTTTTATAGACAGTTCCGGTAGTAAAATTTTTTATTTTCATGTACGTTGGACGCTTTAACAAACGTTAACACCTATCTTGTCGAATGTAGGCAACGATACATATAATTATGACGGAATCGGATTTTATAAATTTTTATCCTAACTTTAACCCTCAAAATCGTTTTGTAAATCTGGCCGACGGCAGTCGAGTAAACGATATCGTTTTGAAGAGAGGCGGTGGTAAAATCTCGTGAAAGAATAAAAAATATTAAAGTTGTTTCTATATCCTAGAAAACGCTCTTCTAACCTCAAAATTGTAATGAAATATATTTTCTGCACAAGCCGCCACTAAGCATGCCGCAAATATAAACTTCAACCCCAATAAATTAAAATTGCTATACCAGAATGGAATTGTATTCGATATTAATGAAAATGAAAAGAAAAATTATATTATTTAAAAAGTGTAGTTCTCTCAAAAACAACCTGCCATGACTTACAAGCAGTGCATAACATTCCTGGGAACATCAATATTCCAGATATCAAAAATTGCGAACGTGGCTGACGGAATGAAAATAATACTATTTAAAAACTTGACAAACTGCGACGTTTGTACATAAGTAAAATGGCAAATTACGAAAAGAGGACGACAGAAAAAATGGTCATGAAAATCTTTTCAATGGTGCATTGTTATGAATGGCCCCGTGAAACTGATGGGCAGAGGGAACTTCAGGTATGCATCGTATTTTTACACGAGTATTCCTATTTAATAATGTTTTTAAGGAAAATAGTTGATACCTTGCAAGCAACTAATAAACACTTAACTGCATTGCCCCCCACGTACCGAACATGAAAAATTCGTCCCTAAATTAACTCACGAAAACGGAACTTCTGAGTCATAATGACGGACCCTTTTGAAATTGTATGATGTCTACTCATTGAATAAAACCTCCATATACACCTCTGAACGTATACACTAATAAGTGCTGAATATATACTCCATTAAAAAAGACAATCCCAAATCCCATACGAAGCTGTCTGTGCCTAAAAGGCAAATTTAATCAGAATGCATATTTGGTCTAACTTGCTTCGTATTTATAGATGAGAAAAGCAAATTTAATATCAAAATATTACTCGAGTATTGCACAGACAACGCAGCCTTCTTAGACCTTTTCCAGACAAAAAGAAAAACTAAAAAAACTCGATTTATAAAATTCGCAGGCACGTTTAATTTCAAGGAGGGGAGTCCAAATAATGAAAAGACTGAATTAATATTTCCTCAAATTTATAAATCAAGTGATGACAATTAAGTCAAGGATGACGTGGACAATAGTATTAATAATAATGTCAGCGATGACGCTGATATTAAAGTCGAAAATGCAATTAGAACGTTACACGAAAACAGGTAGAAAACAATCCAGATTTGTTATGGTCGATAATTTGGCCGACTACCAAGTCGACTATTGCCATTTAATGGATAATACGTGAAAGATCCTTAAAGAGGTAATTAATACAAGTATTATCAGCAATGGAGTATGGCAATGAAAAATGAAATCGAAAGATTACCAGGAGTTATTACCTATTCAGCAATGCCTCTAATAGAATAAACATGTCATGTCTCTTCTATGTTTTTATGTTCACAAATAATCCACAGCGTCACGCGTTGAACTGTACAAACCGAGATTTTTACTACATGGTTACGATCAAGTTTACGGCATTGAATAATTTTCTGCGTTTTCCCCGATATTAAAACTAACAACAATCAGAATTTTATTGCAAATCGCTTTATTAGTGTAATAACTAACATTCATCAAATGGACATAAACAATGCTTATTAAAATGTTCCAATATGCTGGGAAATATAGATTGCCCCTGCAGAAGAATTCATAATTGAAAATAAAAATTGCGTGTGGAGACTAAACAAATCACTGTTCGGTCTGAAACAGAGCGAAATAATTTGGAATAAAGTATTTTATAATTTTATGATGGGACAACAATTCAAACAATGCCAAATGGACCTCTGTTCGTATACCAAAACAAAGACAGAAATTTTATTTTTATGGGTCGATGACATAAGCATCGCATCAAATTGTGGCATACTGTTAACCAAAATTACGAACAGATTAAATAAAAAAAAATTAAAATGGACGATCTTGGCCAGATTTCATGGTTTCCGGACTTACAATTTACTCATGAAAAAGGAATTATTAAAATGAATCAATCGAGGTACATTGATAAAATTTTATTAAAATTTGGAATGCAAAAATGAATGAAACACATTCCACCAGTTCAAAATGATATACATACTGATGCAGAATTTGAATTAATTGACGGAAAACTATACGGGCAGATAATAGGAAGTTTATATACTTAATTACTCCTACGAGACCTGATATATGTAACAGAGTAACAAAACTTTCATAAAAACTATCAACACCGATAATGAAAAATTTAAACACAGATAAACAAGCCCTTCGTTATATGAAAAGGAACTAATAAACAGCATTTAATTGCAATTAAAAAACTACTCTGATAAAGAGGGCTTTACGATTAAGCAAGAGGAAACGAGGAAGTTCGATAAAGTATAATTGGATATATGTTTGGCTAAGAGTGTTCATTTGGATATTTTTTTAATTTTATAAGATACATTTTTAGATGTTATTACTCACATTTCGATTTGGAAAACGGTAAAGTTTGAATAAGTATAATTAGATATTGATTTCGACTATCAAATGATGGGCGTATTGTTTCATGGAAAGGTGGAAGGTAGCAGATTGTATATTTCCCTATTTGTGATGCAGAATTTATTGTGGTTTTCCATTCTGCACAGGATGCACTGCATATAAAATCCATTCTTTAGACTGTTTTAAAACCAGAATGAACTGCTCTTTTCCATTCACTCCACACAGAAACATGCTACAATCCTGTTATTTCTGTATCGTTATTTTAGTAGCTACTGCTCGTCTTAGCTCAAATCAATAGTCTCAACTTTTCAGACGTATACAAAACTCTCGTTTAAGTGCAACAATTTCCCCAACTTTATATATGTGCCTTTATCTTCACGTTAATTCCATGAATTAAGTTTATTTCTTAGAACTGTCTGTCACTTGCTTTCCCGTTAAATAAAATATTGTTGTCTTAAATCCAATGGAATCAAGTTTTGCTGTTCTGTTCCCCGAAATAATCAAATCATACCAAATCCACAATACTAACGATTACTATACTGTTGTCCTGATGACTATTGTACACCATATCACAGAATGGTCCTCTATCCCTGATAATGTGTTGACGTAATCGTAAAAAAAGTAATTCAGCTTAGGATTTATAGACTGGTGTAATATCTATGGTCATATCTTTATTTATATATCGCTTTCGCAAACATATACTTATTATTGTCTACCTACCTTTCTTTGCAGACAGATCCAGCTACCTCAAGTGTTTTACATCTGTTAACCTATGTAATTTAATCTTTTATGCAATGTGGACAGATTAAGAATAATTAATAGAATACTACACTGGGCGGATTAAAGCATCCTCTGGCATCAATAGACTTAAACCCGTTGTAAAGTGATTTGAATATATGAATAGAAATTTATTGGAGATATAAAGCGTCTATACATAAGAAAATACTTCTCCCACCTAGTCTAGTTTTCATGGGAATTGATTTAAGGGTACAGAAAAAAAACATATTTATTAAGATTTATTTGTCCTGTGAAAGTTGAAATGTGCCATAGAGAAGCCTGTGAGATTTATACTCTATTTGAGAAAGTGGAGACAAGTAGAAAATAATAGCAGATCGGTTCTGGTGAAGGTAGGTTTCTCTAAAAAAAAACGAAAAGAAAAAGAGACAGAAAGATGGAGATCATTTTGACCTTTTCACTTTTTACTTCCGCTAAAAATCGAAGTGGTATATTGTTATTATCGTATAACACCACATGCCTTGAAATTTAAATCTCCTAATCAAATTCTACGCACTGATTTCAAATTATGTTTTTATTGATAGCAATTAAAATGATGTTTTTTCTGGGTTTTATAGACCCCGCATTAATAATTTTACAATAGATTAATGTTGGTCTCTGTTGAAATAATTTAGAATATATGAGCCCACAATATGCATAACAGTCCAGTTAAATATATCGAATAAGATTCAGTACACATAATTAAGAAAATGGATATAAGAGAAATTTTACATATAAGGATAAAATGTGTAAAACACAATCGTACATATCTACGCTTAATAAGAAAACCTGTTGTCAGACATGCATTAGTTTGCATATCAAACACACATTTAAACTTTACAACATCGTTCTGTATGTATATATGCATATATATATATATATATATATATATATATATATATATATATATATATATATATATATTGTCGTGGGGGCAAGAAAACTACCTTTCCCCACTCCACCATTTTTAAGCACGCGTCATCTCTAACATGAGCGACTGAAGAAAAGAAAGGAGTGTGGACGAATAGCCTCACCTAAAAGGCAAGGTCAGCAGCTGACCTAATTACGTCTCCCTTCCCCCAGCATCCTCGCTGTTAAAGGGAAACACTCATAAAAATTAATCTTTTACGATTAATAACGAAATGATTGTCTTTTTTGTTTCAGACTGAATTAAATTAAATACAACTCTCAAACTGCCAAACTAAGTTTGACTTGTAAACATTTCGTCTGGAATTAATGACTTTCATTTATCCATTTTCCGAGACCGACCTCACTGGTAACACCCTGTCTCCACAAAGAAAGCGCCTCTCGGCCAAAAAAGTCCCCGGAATTGGAGATCAACTCACACTAGCCGACGGGCTTGGTTCTCATGCGAAGCTCGTCCAAGTGTAGTATCTCTACTAAACTTGACCCACCACCGGGCTCTCGGGCTAGGTTAAGGTGTTTTTTATTACTAACCTTGGTTAGTTAGGACCGACCCCCTCCTTTGGGGAGTCAGGACCTAGAGGACCGACTCCACATTTGTGGCAGCTTGGACCCGGAGACCTTCTCTTTTCATTTGTTGTTGCATGTTGTTTTTTCTTCGTTTCGGTCTCACTTCTCGAGACTGGGATGGTCTAATTTCTCACCACTTAATTGCCTGAGCAGCACTCTGACCTGCCAGGCCCAAACTTTTGTCTATCTTCGCTGCTCTCCCAGTGGATCGAGCAGACAGGGCTTTCTTTCTCGCTTCCGTTGGGGTAGTTAGTGGGTAGGGTGACGTGGGGTAGGGCGGGTGCTTCGTTTCTGCTCCCCTCTGTGGGCAGGGATGCCTATCCCCTCTCTCTCTTAATTGCGACGCGGCACTCTGACCCGCTAGCACCCACTGCGTCTTTCTTCTCTGCTCTCCCCCCTCGCGGGGGGATCTGAGCTGCTAACCCGACATCCCCGTGAGGGGAGGTCAAAAACACTATTCCCTTCTGAGTCCGCTTCACCCCCTCCACTCCCCTGGGTTTTCTTTTCTCCCAGCTACACTTTGGGCAGCGGCCAGTGCTACCGCCACGATGCCAGGCAGGAGGGGTACGTCACCCCAAATGCGCAGCATCTCAACTGCGAACGACTCCCTATGGGAGGGAGCTGATGCATCTCCCGGCGAGACAGCGCCAGGAAACAAGGTAGGGCCCCGGCGCGCGGCGACCTTGGAAGAAAGCGGGAGGGTAGGGCCGCAGCCCGCGGCGACCCCCCGAAAAGCACCTGCAACCGCTCCCCACGAGGGCAACCCAGCAGAAAAAGCTGCCGCTAAGTCAATAGCTGGGGAAAGTGCAGAACCCAGCCAACCAGCTGCACCCCAGGACGGCAGAACCAAGGGAGGAAGACCGGGGAATCCATCCCCCGCTCCCCCAAAGGGCGACTCCCCCACAGAAAAGGAGGAGAACAGCACCGCGGACCAAACCGAGGCGCTGGATGAAGACGTAATAGCCTCCATCTGCTCACTATTCGGCGGGGAAGACAGTGATTGGCCCCCCAACACTCCCCAAGAGGACCAAATACGGAAAAGGGGTGACTCTCCGGCCAGTGGTAACAAAAGCAAGCTGGAAGGAGAGACACCCTTGACAGTACCCACTAAGGCTCCAGCTGGGAACACGGCACCAGGAAGGGAGACACCTCCGTCCCCCAAGGGGACAGCCACCCAGCAAAGGAAGAAAATAAGAAAGGGGAGCGGCCCGGAGAGCAAACCAAGCCAGGACGAAACAACGCCAAAGACACAATGGCCTACTTTGCCTGGTAACGGCCCAGTTCCAAAACCAAAAAGGCCCATAACAATGGAGAGCCCCACAACACCAGCTACGCCCCCCAACCCGAGTCCAGCTGACACCCACCAGGATGGAGGACCGGCATGGGGCCCCAAAGAGCAGCAAGGGAAGTTGACGCCCGAAGACTACAGAGCACTCTTCGACTCCACTTACAAGGAGTATACCCAGGGGAACAACATCCAACCCCTCCCGGGTCAAGTGGAAGTTCTGGAGAAAAGAGTGCTCTCACTGATAACTTCAGACACCAAGACAAGGGGTCTGACGGGCGTCAACAAGGACACCATGATGAACGTGTTGCTGGAGCAGAACATTCCCGCCAACTACATCTGTAGAAGGAGTTACGCACAGTGGGATGTTCTGCTCCCCACCTCCGAAGACGCAGTCAGGCTGTCCAGGACCTGCCATCAGAGCAGGAACATAAAGCTCCAACCCATCTATATGAACAAGAGGAGAGCAAATGTTTCTGCTCTAAACGTCCCCTGCTATATGGAGGCCAAACAACTGGGGGCTATCCTAAGCCAGTATGGGGACGTAGAGGAAGTCACCCCGGTCCGCGGATTAAGAAACATCATGACCGGGGACTACAAAGTACAGATGGTCCTGGACAAGGCTGGATTCTACGCCATCCCAGCCACACTCAAGTTTGGAGAGTGGACACTCTCCCTTATAGTGGAAGGGAGGAGGCCCCATTGCTGGCTGTGCACACAACAAGGGCATATGGCGAAGGACTGTCCGAAGAGGAATGGAGGGAAGAAGCCCACAAAAGCGGCGGGAACAAGCGTGACAACAAATCAAGCCGCTGCTCCCGCGCCGGCCGCAAATCCTCCAGAGGCACCGACAGGCTGGGTGACAGTCGTAAAGAAAGGCAAGACCAACAAACAGCCATTCTTGCAGACAGTCACCCAAGACCTAGACCAACCGAAGAGCGAGACGGAGAAAATGGACACACAGACACCCTCCTCCTCAAACAAGAGGAAACTACCAGAATCTGAGGAGGAGGCCGCGTCAGAGGCAGAGGAAGAGACAACAACAGCCTCTATGGCCCTGAGCGCAACAGAGATCAGGAGGGCCAGGAGGAGGAAAAGTCGCAAGACACGCGCAAACCCTCCTACCCCCACTGAGACTGAGAAGGACTCCCTCGCAACAACAACACAGGATGAGCCCCCTGTGATCCCAACACCCCAGCAACCCGAACAACCTTCCCCCTCTCCTATAAAGGCCCCAAGAAACTCTTCCCGCCCCTCATCCCGTGACAGGAGCCAAAAAGAAGAAAATGAGCAGGCTACCCCCTCCCCAAGCGCTCAGCCTCCCCATCAACCAAAAGAGGTCCCCTCCCCCACTCCCAAAGTCCGCACTGAACGGACCAAAAAGCTCCCCTTCCTGCCAGGAAGCAGGATTTGTGAAACAGACCCTCTCCAACCGGCTCCGGACCTTAAAGGACAACAGAAGGTCCGGTACAATAAACTCAAAAACTTTGAAAAAGTCGGTGGAGACCTAGTAACAGACCCCACTAAATTCAAGGACGCTCCCTTGTTGACCACTTTCGTTAGGGTCGACAAGGACGCTAGGACTGGAGGAATGTGGGCAATGATTAAGGCAGCGAAGAATGCGATCCCAGGCCAGCAGCTGGTGGATAGGGACCATCCTTCGCTGACCAACATTTTCTTTAAATGTGAGGGTAGAATCCCCATGTATGTACACCCATCGCTATACAGGGCACTCAAACTAACCTTCCCCCTGGACGTGGGGGGCGTGGCCAAGGATGGATCACCTTCATCGGATTTACTTACCGGCAGCCTTGGCCAGGCCTGCCATGTCCTCACTGCCCAGGATTTCAGACCCGTCTGTGACAGTGCTTGAGGTAAGTGATCATGTCTTTGAACTTGGCTACATTGAATGTGAGGGGCATCAGGTGTCGAAGCAGGGCCTCGCGCGTTGTGAGAGACTTGGTGTCCCTTAAGGTAGATATCGCCGCTATCCAGGAGACCCACTTTATTTGTGACGAGGATTGTCAGGTGCTGGTGAACGATTACGATGTTTACTCAGCATATGGCAATACTAATAGTCGTGGAATCTCCTTGCTAGTGAGTCGCACCCTGTCAGCGTCGGTGAATGTTGTTCACGCAGGCGAGGACGGGCGGCTAGTTGTTGTTGATGTTGCCGTTAATAGTAGTGTGTTTCGGATTGTCGCGGTTTATGCTCCCAATTCTGCTGTAGAGAGGGCATCCTTTTTTCGACGGTTGGAGGGCTTCTTAGTGGATCCGGAACGGTTAGTGCTAATGGGTGATTGGAATGCGATCCTTGATCCCCAAATAGATAAGGTCGGGGGGACTAGTGGGTCGGTGCGGTGTGACAGCACTCTGTTCGACCTGATGGCCTCGTGCGATCTCGTCGACAGATTCCGGCTGGACCATCCGGGGCGGGAGATGTGGACGTGGAATCTTGGAACGCCTTCCCATCCGAGTACTTACTTGGATCGGATGTTAGTTAGAAGAGGTGACGTAGACTTTCTATCGTGCCCCACGTTCCACTGGTTAGGACACTCGGACCATAAACTCGTTATGGCCCGTTTGAACTTAAGTGCTAGGCCTAAACTAGCCGGATACTGGAAGTTCAACAGCACCTTGTTGGAGTTGGAGGACTACCGGTTGAAGGTTACAGAATTAATTCAGAGGGCTTTAGTGGGGGCGGTTACAGGGAGTAAGTGGTGGGTTAGTCTTAAGGCCAAGATTAGGCGCTTCTCTGTCCAATACAGCCAACGCCTCGCGTTAGATAAGGCTAAGGCAAAGAAGCGCTTAGAGGATAAGCTGACCCGGGCGGTGGAGAGGGGGGATCCCCTAGAGGCAGCACTAGCTAAACAAGACCTCAACCGCTTGGCTAGCGAGCGGTATGAAGGTCAAGTAGTTAGGGCCAGATTAATGAAAGTTTCCAACGAGGCTGTGAATGTTGACGCTGTTGAGCGTAAGGCTGCTCTAAGGCGCGGTTCGGACGGGTACATTCGTAAAGTACATAACCTGGAAGGACACGCCCTGGCTTCGACTCGGGAGATCTGCGAGGGGTTTCGGGAGCATCTATCGGAGCGCTTCACCCAACTACCCGGACTCAGGGTCGATGAGTTTGGCAGCTATTTGGCTGACTCGCCCCGCCTCACGGCGGCTCGGGCAGCTAGCTGTGATGGTCTTGTTACTGAACATGAGGTCATTACTGCGTTGAAGCAGGTCGGCTACAACAAATCCCCGGGGCTTGATGGTTTACCCTACGAGTTCTACGTGAGGCTGTCGCCCATGTTGGTCCCTATTCTGAAGGATATGTTCAACCATTGGTTTGCCCAGGGTTCCATCCCTGGACAGGTGACCAAGGGAGTGATCACATTGCTGAGGAAAGGTCAACGGCATGGTGGGAGGGAAAGCTTTGATGATTTTAGGCCCTTGACTCTGCTAAACACAGAGTTAAAGATTTTGGCAAAGATTCTTGCGAATCGCTTGCAGGTTGTCATCACTGACTTGATCGAACCGGACCAGACTTATGCTGTGAAGGGGAGATCGATTCAAGACAATTTGCACTTGATACGCTCGATCATAGAGGGGACAGAAGACGACGCCGAAGCCGCGCTGATCAGTTTGGATCAGTCCAAGGCATTCGATAGGGTCGACCATCGGTTCCTAGGATCTGTGCTAGAGGCCGCCGGATTTAATCCGGACTTCCGCAAGTGGATCTTTGTCCTGTATGATAGGCCGACGGTAGCGGTGCAGATCAACGGTAAGCTGTCGGAGTCATTCGCTGTCTCTCGGTCGGTGCGTCAGGGCTGTCCGCTGTCGCCTCTGTTGTACGTCCTGGCGTTGGAACCCCTCCTTCGCAAGTTAAGGGACGAGGCGGCTACACCAGTCCTGCGCGGAATAGCCCTCCCTGGAGGCACACGAGCCAGGGTTTCCGCGTTCGCTGATGACGTCACCGTGTTCGTGTCTTGCCACACGGACGTTCAAGCGGTGGTCGAGGCGCTCGCTCGATACGAAGAAGTTACAGGGGCCATGTTCAACCGCAGCAAGTCTGTCGGCCTGCGGTTGGGGGCCTGGACCGGGGTAAACTCGCTTCCAGGTATTTTCAGCTGGACCGATGGACCGGTCCGTATTCTCGGTATCTGGTTTGGACCGGGACTTCAGCTGGAAAAGAATTGGTCGGAAGTATATGGCAAGGTCAAATCGTCGGTGAAGACTTGGATTGGAAGGAAATTGTCCTTGAAGGGTCGGGCGGAGGCGTGCGCTACATACGTCTTCCCGCTCATCCTTTACCGATTGTCTGTACTTCCTCTCCCTGCAAAACGACTAACCCGCTTACAAGGGTGCCTCGATTCACTATTGTGGAAGGAGGGTAAGCATTATGTCTGCAGAGAGGTCTGTGTCCAGAAGCCGAGCGAGGGAGGCCTGGGTCAGCCCAGTCTCTTGTGTCATAGAAATGCCGAGAGATTGGCTTTCTTGGGTCGTTCGCTTGAAGAAGACGCTCCTTGGGTCCCTGTGGTTGAGAACGCGTTTCCCAATCTCAAATCCAACTCCTCGGTAGAAGGTCGTCGTAGGCCGAGGGGGGAGTCTAAGTTCTTCTCCGAATGCCGGACCGCTCTTAGAGCTTTGCCGGGGACCAGTGTCCTCGATCAGCCAAGAAAGAAACTATATCGGGAGCTAGTGGAGGGGACCGCGAAGGATCCACTTTGTAGGCGGATGGGATGGTCGATGGGGGTTGTCCGCTCTCATTGGAGTTGGGCGCCGGGACGGGAGATTCTGAACAACTCGGAATTTTCCCTCACCTGGCGACTGGTCCGTAACGCGCTGCCCCTTCTCGACGTACTCCGCCGGTATAAAGAAAATACAAGTGGCTTCTGTCCGCGCTGTGACGAACGCGAGCCCGAAACGATCGGGCACGCGTTTTTTAGTTGCAGCCGGATCCAGCCCTTATTGGAGTACGTCGAGGGGGTAACGGCTCGCATCGATGCCGAATGTCCGCTCGATCTCGACGAAGGGTTTTTTGTGTACAACATGGAGCCGCCGTTCCCCAGGGAGGAAAGAATGGTTTTCCTGGCGATCCTGGCAGTAGCGCGCATGGTGATTTGGATCACGCGCCTCAAGTTGGTCCACGAAGGGACATCTGTTCCAGATCGTGATCTGATCGTTTACTTTAAACATCAGCTTAAGGTGAAGATCAGATGCGATTGGAGGAGGTTGCCTAGAACGGATTTCGACAAGAGGTGGGTGCACAGCACTAGCTTGTGCATCCGTCGAGGAGTCAAGTTTCAATACGTGTTCCCTCCTTAAGCATGGCGCGGGCGGTGCTGGGGCCTTCGGAACCCACCCCGCTTAGGTTCTAGCTAAGAAAAACTTAAGAAGACTCTTGACTGGTGGTATAAATGAGATCCTGCTCCTGATTTTATTTTTTGGTACTAGAGAACCTCTGAGTCTGCCCATCCCCTTTGTGCCACATCCTTGTTTTTTCAACATCCCCGGTCACTCCCCTACTCAGAGGTCACCTTCCAACCCTCCTCCACCCGTTGCTTTGTCTTCTCCCACTGCCATTAAGATATTTTCCCCAATCCCCAATTAGGGATGCCCTGCTTGTTTTCGGTTCCCCGGAAAACAGTGGGGGGTCTAGTCACCTAGATTAGGACAGGGGGGTCTCACTAACAACTCTGTAGGACTTATTGTTTGTTTTTCATACGAACACTTTTTAGTTTTTTCCCCACTCCACGAACAATCTTTCTCTTAATTCAAAAACTTTTTTTTTTTCTAATGAAATTGAACTTTATTTTTTCACACATGCACACACACACCATATATAAAATAAAAATAAAAAAAAAAAAAAAAAAAAAAAAAAAAAAAAAATGCATACACAAACACACAGACAACTGTTCATCAATTGTAAATATAGTTTTCATTCTTAAACGCTGGGGATTTATTAGTTAGTTTAAGATCCATAGAGTGAATGAGGTATTTTGGTAAATGTTGCCAGTCAAGAGTAAGACTCCAAAGTCTACATTCATTACCTTTTTAATCACTTTAGTCACAAAGACCCTGAACCCTTCCCCTCCCAAACTTTGAGTAGGGCCTTGTGCCTAATTTTGTTGTTTAAGGAATTTTTTGTTAATTGGATTTTCAAGATTTTTTTATTAAGCAATAAAATACATAATCTCACACTAGCCGACGGATCTCATGCGGTAGCAGCAGCGGTCAGGAAACACCCGAGAACCAGAACCAGTGCCGAAGCAGCGACAGCAGTATTCAAAGCGCCCTTTTCAGGGCTAGGTTCCTACAAAAGACCTACCACTTTGTTTACTCTGTTAGCCCTCCTCAGAACCACTCAAGGACCAGCGCCGATACAGCTACAGCAGTAACTCAAAGTACCCTTTTCAGGGCTAGGTTCCTACGAAAGACCTACCACTTTGTTTACTCTGTTAGCACCTCCTGCCTGCAGCTTCCAGCTTCCTGCATCTCCTGCCCGCAGCTTCCTGCATCTCCTGCCTGCAACCTCAGCTTCCTGCACTGCACTGCATCTCCTGCCTGCAGCCTCAGCTTCCTGCACCCGCATCTCCTGTCTGCAGTCTCAGCTTCCTGCACCGCACTGCATCTCCTGCCTGCATCCTCAGCTTCTTGCACTGCACCCGCATCTCCTGCCTGCAGTCTCAGCTTCCTGCACCGCTACCTAGCTCGCACCTCCGGTCCGCTACCTCGCTCGCACTTCTGGTCCGCTACCTCGCTCACACCTCTGGTCCGCTACCTCGCACCTCCGGTCTGCTACCTCGCTCGCACCTCCGGTCCGCTACCTCGCTCGCACCTCTGGTCCGCTACCTCGCTCCCACCTCCGGTCCGCTACCTCGCTTCCACCTCTGGTCCGCTACCTCGCACCTCCGGTCCGCTACCTCGCTTGCACCTCTGGTCCGCTACCTGGCTCCGTACCTGTCGTCCGTTCCGAACACTGATCCCTCCGTTCTCGGTGTTGTCGGTTCCTCAACACTGACCCCCCGAGCTCTCAGTGTTCACCCTGCGTTCCGGATCGCCCTGACGCCCAGCTGACCGTTTCCATACCCAGCAAGCACCGTCTGAACCACACTACGTCAAGATTACCAGTCCGGACCTCCAGACCTTGCCTCCAGTGACGTGCGACCTTCCAGGCGATCAGCACCCGGATTTGGACATTTTTGTTTATATTCAAATAAAAGGCGAACCCTCATCTTTAAATCAAACAACCTGTGTCTGTCATTCTTTGTTGCCTTGCATGCTGTTTACCTTTTGCCTGTGTCTATTTTGTTAGTTGTTGGGTCGATTGTCTCCGGACGACCGGCCCCCGCAACAATATATATATATATATATATATATATATATATATATATATATATATATATATAGAGAGAGAGAGAGAGAGAGAGAGAGAGAGAGAGAGAGAGAGGGAGAGAGAGAGAAAGAGAGAGATTTCAATCATTTTCGATGTTTTCAATTTTAATATTTTACACATGATTGTTTTTTAATTTTATATAAATTTTTAAATTGTTTTAATTTTTTATGTTAAATTTTCACATATTTTAAACTAAATTCTTTATCATGTACTTTTAAATCTATGAGTGTGTTGTCTTTTAAGTATTACTAATTTGACATCTCTTTACGTCTATCTAACTTCCATAATTATTACGTTTTTTTTTTTAGTTTTTATCTCCTATTATGTCATTCTAATCATTATTCACTATTCTTACAATTATTTTTATCCAAATATGTTTGTTTATTTTCTACTTACTATTGTACATATTTTATTAGTTCCTGAATTTTATTTATTATTTTTATATTTATTGTATATTTATATTTATTTTGTTATTTAGGTATCCCTATAATTACATTATGTACTAATTATATCTTCTATAATTTCTTACTCAATCTTTTCCTTTATATTGCTATATTGATGTTTTTCTTGAATTATGCTTCGTTCTTTTTTATTGTCTTGTAATTTTATTATTATTATTATTATTATTATTATTATTATTATTATTATTATTATTATTATTATTATTATTATTATTATTATTACTGAACAATGTATGGTAAAAAGTAAAAAAAAACAATATTATTAATATTTTTTTAAGAAATAATTTCTTTTTTATATTCTTTTAAAAGATATAACAGTAAATAAAAAAATAATCATGTTTGCTAAGCCTTATTCCTAATCTATTTTATTTTATTTATCAACATGACATAATAAGTTCATGTTCAGCATTTTGTTTTTAAATATTTCCACGAATATCTGACTTACTGACCACTGAAATGGTAGTTTTTATTTAGGTGTCTTTAATTCCCCGCCCCACCACCTATTTTTTCTGATGATATGTTTTAAAGGACAATTTAAATAAAATGAACATCGTTTCCGAAATGATCGTACTGTTGAGTGGATTTTGTTTGTTGTTCCTTTTGAAAGTGATTTTTAATTCACAATTATGAATCGTTTTACTCAATATTAATATAGCCCTAGGATACCTATATCTATTAAGATTACAATATATCTATAGTACGATTGGCAGTTTTTTTTTTCAAAGTGTTAATACATTTACTAATATATTAAAATCAACTCTGCTCTTTAGACCCCAGGTCTAATTCCCTCTAAAAAAAAAAAAAAGATAAAATAACATATATATATATATATATATATATATATATATATATATATATATATATATATATATATATATATATATATATAGAGAGAGAGAGAGAGAGAGAGAGAGAGAGATATATATATAGAGAGAGATAGATAGATAGATAGATAGATTCATAGATAGATAGATGGATATATATATATAATAGTATTATTATATATCTTAGTATCACCATATATATATATATATATATATATATATATATATATATATATATATATATATATATATATATACAAATAATTGTAACACACCAGTTTTCCGAAATATAAAATTAAATATTTAATTAAGAATTAATAGAAATATTAATTTTGTTTCAATATTTAAAAAAAAAACAATGATTTGAGTTAGGAAAATAAATGGAAAGTATTAGTATTCTTTTTAAATTGTATTTATTGAGATAAGGTATTTACATAGATATGACTATTTGCCAACTTTAAATAAAGAAAACAGTTCCGATTTTAAATTAACAATTTTAAAACGTTTGAATACTGTGTTTTACAAATCTTAAACATTACATTTTGGATTCAAGGGGAAAAAATCCATCATGATTAAAATACGAGTTACATCCCTTAGAATATGAGACGAACCGTTGAAGATCCGTACAATTTCTGGAGAATGACATTTTTCTATAAGTCACCTGAACTAAATATATCGATTTATTTCCATGTAAACTACAGCAATTCGTGAGCTTTTCAGCTTTTCTTTTTTTTATTCACAACCTTTCCGCAGTAGATTCTTTTCAACGAAATTATTTCAATATTAATACGCTAGGTAGTTCTCCTTATGTAGGTCTTGTGTGAAGAAGAAATGAAAGCATAACGTCTATGAAAAAAATACAATATGCTAATCGCAACGCTTTACTACAGCTTTGAGGCATTAATTGATCTGCCTGTAATATTAAGTAATAATTGTAAAAGGAAAATAATATATCGGCTATATATATATATATATATATATATATATATATATATATATATGCATATATATATATATATATATATATATATATATATATATATATATATATATATATATATATATATATATATATACTTGTCTGTACTGACGCGTTAGAAACTGAAATGTTCAACTAAATATTGAAATAAATACATTCATTTTAAAAATCTATTGAAAGATAAATATTAGTTTGTTAGGACTATTTCGACAGTAATTATAAAGTAAAGTCTAAAGACAATAAATTAAATAATAAATAATAGCCTTTTTAAAAACGTACTTTAATTATCCCCCTACCAAAACGAAAATTTACTAACCAATCTAGCTTAATCAAAACAAACGAAATTGCGTCGCGCATAGATTTTACGGAAGGCCAAACTATCTGAAAAGCATTGTTATTTTTAAATTCGTAGGGAATTGGAATATTACCATACTCTAATTTCTGTATACTTGGAGAATATAAAATTCTGCATTATTTTTGTAATTCTATTGTGGCAATAAGGAGGAAGTGTTTTTTTTTTTAATTAGAATGTGTATTTACTTTTTTAATAGTGAGCTGATTTATTTTACAATTTGGCCTTTTGGTCAAGATCAAAGTGTAGTATCTTTTCTTCAGATGCTGCACTTTCATTTCTTCTTTTTCACGACTGAGACAATTGTTTTTTAATTTTTGTACATTTTCTCCAAGTAAAAAAACGACCTTGGTGTCTAACTATGCCCCGGCGGGATGCATTGTAAATAGGTGCAATGTGTTGGGACGATGTATTTTACTTATACTTTTTTATTTATTAATAAGTGTAAGCGCATTTCAATTGTGGAAAAGAAGTCAATTAAAATCACTGATTACGCTTACAATTTATTCATTGAAAAAATAAGCAAAAACCATATATAAATATTTAACAAAAACACTGCGGATAGGATGGGAAACCTGTCTGTTCCATTTTTATACAATTTGGCAATACGTATTTGTCAAAATTGGTCGTTATTCAAAATATTACAATTTTAGAATATTATTTTGTCTTTATGGTCCTAGATGTCACTGTTTCTAAACTTTTTTTAAACATATTTTTAGGATTAACAAAGCGATTTTTACACTGATATTTGCACCACCATGTGTACAAGAAAAATATTGTAGTATGACATTTGACATTTTTGTAAAAATTGTTATCCGTAAAATCAAAAAATATATTATAAAATTATATTATTTGTAAGTGAAAATATTGAATAAATAATTCTTAATTAAATGATAATATCGATAGTTCGAGAAAGTAATTTTTCTTCGAGTTATATTGATTCTTAACACTTAATTTAGAGGGTTTTCTTAATGTTTCTAAAATATTAAAAACATATAATTGTTAACACCTACAAAGGATTTTTTGAAATAATCAAACAGTAATTAATGTCTCTTTTTTTAAATATTACAACTGAAACATTAGAAACAGGGTTTTGCTCATATGAATTTTGTATTTTCCTTACTTAAAAATGTGTTATACTCTATAATTGTGAGTTATCAAATATTGTAAATTTGATTAAAATTGGTTCATTTCCTGAATTTTGGTGGATTTTTAAATGAAGAAATGGGGTAATAATGATTATACATTTAATGGACATAAACAATGCTTATTATTCATATGGCGGTCGACTAGTATGAGAGAGAGAGAGGTAGACAAACAAAGAAGAAGAAGAAGAAGAAGAAGAAGAAGACGAAGAAGCTGCAGTAACTTTATTATAGATTTTTTACGACTACTTTATTTTGTAATTAAAAAGTAAATGTAATGATGAGGTTTTTTCCACATTAGCCTGTAACATCGAAAAATACGACGAAAGGAAATTATATTTTTCTAAACAACACTTTGTTAAATAAGACAAAGATCTAAATATGAAAAAAATGGCTGCGGCGGCTTCTTTTTTTTGTGAAAAATACTTTTAATATCAAATAAGAATATATATATATATATATATATATATATATATATATATATTAAAAAGTATTATTGAAAGCCAAATCACAGTATGCTGTTTCTTTCTTTTCTTTTCTTTTCTTCTTTCTTGCCATGTTGTCAAGTGCGCTTGAAAACCGACTTTCCCGAAATTTATAATATGGCAAGGAAGAAGGAAAAAAAACAGAAAACACATAATGAGTAAAGAGTTTAGCTCAAAAATGTATCCATGTTATAAATTTCAAACTAGTACAACATATGGATTTTTTCCTAATATTACGTTGTGATTTGGCTTTCAAGCGAATTGATGCGTATTTAATATGATTCAAATTAAATCAAGGTCTCTATGTAGAACTGCAGCCCTTGAATATATATATATATATATATATATATATATATATATATATATATATATATATATATATATATACATATATATATGCATATATATATTTATATATATATATGTATATATATATATATACATATATATATATATATATATATTAATTATTCTCCGAGATTATATAAAAATATGAAAAATATTAAAATCAGGCAAAATCAGTAAGTTAAACAAAAAAGTGGAAATATTTCTGCTATTACAATTTTTTGTGTGTAAATATAAAACAAACAATGCTTAATTCAATGATAATATCAGTAATTCGAGAACTTCGTTTTTCGTCGAGTTATATCGAAATCATCGATTTTAGGGTTTTTTCTTAAGGTTCCTGCAATTTTTTTTTTACATTGTTATAATTTACGATGATTTATTTTCATAAAACAGCAAAAAATAAATTCTTGCATTTTTTTACTACAGAAAAACATAACTCTAATAAAGACATTTATTCTGTAAACAAAATAATACATTTCCACTAAGATTTAAACAAAAATAATAGGTTAATTATATGTCGTGCTCATTATTTTATAAATACTGAAAATGGCCTCAGAATTGGTTTATGTCTTGATTTTTTGTGAATTTTTAAGTAAAGTGAAGGGTCAAAATGTTTATACATTTTGAGCATCGGAATTCATTTTTCCCGTACTTATATATATATATATATATATATATATATATATATATATATATATATATATATATATATATATAGATATGCAGCCTTTGAGACCGGTCCCCAAAGTCGATTGAAAATTTCTTAGGGTGACTAAAAGTCGTAAATCACTCACCCGCCGGAGGATAAAATTTCTTTAAATAAAGAAACGTGAAAAACGCATTTATTTTTAAAATACGCGGTGACTTAGAATGACTTATGTCTCATCATTTGTGAATTCTTTTATCTCTAGCTATGAGACCGTTGGAATATACTATTGAAAAAAGAGTGGTCACGCTAAAATCAACAAGATATCAAATTTACACATTCGGCGTGTAGTCAAAATGTCGCTTTCATTTAGCTCTCCGATTGTGAAATTCATTTGGAAAAAAAAATTCTTCGACGCTACAATTACATACACTTCATGCTTACAAAAGTAAAGACGATCATTTGAAAGAGGAAAAAACGCATCGTTCTGTCAAGCATCCGGAGAAATGATTCATTTTTTCTATGGAACAATAATATGAATGTATGCTATATAAAGAAACTGGTGTTGTATTTAAACGTTTTGTTGAATATTTACTGAAGTGTTTGTAGTAATAAAATAGTTGATGTACAAGAGTTAAACAAATATTTTCTTGTTAGAATATACACGCGGTAATTTCTTGAATTGTTGAAAATTATTTACTATTATTGACTGAAACCAAGACATAAAGTTCGACGAGTAAAAATATTTTGGGGTGAGTAAATTTTCCCTCACACTCGGTCGAGTGATTTTTTTTTTCAAATCTCAAAGGTTGTATGTATGTATGTATATATACACATTATATATATATATATATGTGTGTGTGTGTGTGTGTGTGTGTGTGTGTGAAATGACTGTATTCCAAATTCCATGATGTTAACCATATTACAATTTATTCCTTTAATTAAATTGGCATTTACAATTTTTGACAGTATCTGTTTCCTGGTGGAGATAATTGAATCAGTTGCTGTAAAGAAGTGTAAATGTCAAAGTAATAAAGAGAAATAAATTGTAAAATGGTCAACATCATGGAATTTCGAATATATGTTCTGTAATACAATGAGCTCCATACATTACTTTTTGTCGACTACTTTTTAGTAATAAAATTAATAATGTTTGTCTACTACTTTTTAATTAATAAAATTAACACCTTGTGTCGACAACGTTTTTTTTTTAATACAAGTATAACGTTTTGTCGACTACTTTTTTATTATTATAATAAATACTTTTCGTCAACTACGTTTAAATTAAAACATTTATACTTTCTGTTTACTACTTTTTAATTAATAAAAGGAATATTTTATTAACAACTTTTAAATTAATAAAAGTATTACTTATTGTCGATTACATTTAATTAGAAAAATATTACTTTTTTATTATAATAAATACTTTTCGTCACCAACGTTTTAATTAATAAAATTTATACTTTCTGTTTACTACTTTTTAATTAATAAAAGGAATATTTTATTAACAACTTTTAAATTAATAAAAGTATTACTTATTGTCGATTACATTTTAATTAAGAAAACTCACAAATGACAATATACATTGTTTAAAATGAAGAATAGTAAAGAAAATATATGCACGCATATTGTATTATAAACTAATTTGTTCACACTAAAGCTATTATAGTATGAGACGATATCTTATTAAACCTCCTATTGTTTCATTTTATTCTAGTGTACATATATTGCTTGTTTTATATTTTGAAATAAGAGAAAACAAAGAACATTATCAGCTCGCGTTATTTATCGTATACAACAATGCGATTTAAATAAATATGGAATATTATTGAACCGATTTAACAAAACAATGTTGTGATTAAAAGATAAGGTAAACAAAAAACAAATTGTATTTTATTTAACAAAGTTTGTCGAAAAAACTCTAAAAGGCAATATGAAATGAGTTATAAACCCTAATATGACGAGGTACTAGCCTAAAGCAGGAAAACGCGGAGATATAAATTTATGGATTTGTAAATTCGAAGACAGTGTCTCACAATATTATCATGTGCGATTTTGAATCTAAGGGCTATAATACACACATTAAGCAGAGTTATCTCCCTTGAGTTTGTCTGCAAAGTCTGTGGATGAGAAAAGTTTACAGTTTTCGCACAATCAGAGTTTCCGTGAGCCACGTGTATGAACTATTACGGACAATCCAGTAGGAAGTAGTCTGAAATTATATATATATATATATATATATATATATATATATATATATATATATATATATATATATATATATATATATATATATATATATATATATATATATATACATAAAAATTGTTTGGAGGAAAAATGTATATATATAGATAAGGCACATATATACATACATACATATACATATATATACATATATATATATATATATATATATATATATATATATATGTATGTATAAATGAGTCCAAGCTTCAGATATTAAAAGTAGAAACAAATGAACTCAACGAGGTTGTTAGATAATTGTTACATATGGTCTCTAAAACAGCCATCTGTTTCAGTCAATGACACTGACTACTCGACGCTATAAAAATATCCCATATGTTTGCAGCGACCACATGTAACTGTTTACCTTCGAATATATATATATATATATATATATATATATATATATATATATATATATATATATATATTTGCATGAAAAGTACAAACAAGAGACAGAACGTGTTGAATGTGATATATATATATATATATATATATATATATATATATATATATATATATATCACATTCAACACGTTCTCTCTTGTTTGTACGTGTCATGCAAATAGGAAAATAGAGTTATATCATATGAAACAATGACGACAATTTTGTCTCCCCTTTTTCTTTATCCCCCATTTCTAACCTTTTTCTTTATATATATATATATATATATATATATATATATATATATATATATATATATATATATATATATATATATATATATATATATAAAGCCTTTTATGTGAATATTTTCAGTATTTTTATCGACCGTGCTCGATACGTAATTTGAGCTACGTAGTAAGTTTTGAAAATATATATGGTCATTATCTAACACAAAATTTTCCATGTTTCATCCTCGTAAGAATTTGTTAGCCTACTATATAGAATTCATGTTGCTTCGTGTTTTTTCTATATTTCCGTGATAATGGGTACGGTAATCAACCAATAAAATGCTTAGTTCTTCAACCATCCATTTATTGCTGTTTTTGGCTGCGCGCAGACCCGTTCTCTTATTCTTTTAGCGAGGATTTAGCAAAGTAAATGGATTTAAATAAATTTAATCAATCCAAATTCATTCAATTTTAGGTTATTAGCAAACATATAAACTTTAATTTAAAGGGATAACAAGACAAACTACAATCAATAATCGATAAATTTATAATAATACTTGTAATAATAATTGATAAAGAAACACATTTAGAATTTACTCGAATAGAACACAAAATGTAATTAAACGTCCAATGTGAAACTAGTTAATCTCCGATCAAAAGAACAGAAAAACAACGCCAAAACAACAAAGAAACAGCTGCGCACGCTTATTGGCTACAATAAATGAGTATATGAAGAAGTAAGAAACTAGTTGTCTGATTAGCAAACTCAATAACAGCAAACAATATATAAAAGCGCAAAGAAGCATGAATTCTAGGCAATAGCCTGACGAATCCCCACGGTGATAAAACGCGGAATTGTTTCTATAGGTGAATTGACATACATATTTCCAAACTATTTATATTGATTTATTTCCAAATATTTTTTTTTATTATTCCTTTAATTGATATATAATTTTAAAGGTCGTTTTTCGCTCAATCTAATCGTTTGATTAATATCCTTTTAAAACAATTATGTCTCATTCAGAACATCAAATAACAGAAAAAAAAAGCAAGTTCGCGTATGTTTTTTTTTTAAATTGTAATTCGAGCTAGGAATAACTGGATAAACATCTTGCGATATAAAAAAACGTTAGGCTCAGGAACTACTACTGAAAGCACTGCACAATGGTGATTTAAGAAATTCCGAGGCGGCGACGAGAGTCTTGAATATGATGAGCGTATTGGTCGGCCATCAGATATTCACAACGATAAATTACGAGTCTTAACTGATATCAATTCACGCACAATTGTTCACGGCATTGCTTCAAAATTAGACGTAACCTATACGCCGATTCTAAACCACTTGACAGAGTTTGGAAAAACAAAAAATCTTGATAAATTGGGTGCCTCACCAATTGAACGAAAACCAAAAATAAACGCCGTTTTAAAGTGTAATCTTTTCTTTTAACTAACAAGAACAAACCGTTTCTCGACCGGGTTATGACGTGCAATGGAAAGTGGGCTCTTTACAACAACCGGCGATGCTCAGCTCGGTGGTTAAACGCCGAAACTCTCCAACATTTCCCGAAGTTAGAGTTGCAACAAAAGAACGTCATACGTACTGTTTGGTAGTCTCCAACCAGTCTCATCCATTACAGTGTTTGAATGCAGGGGAGACGATTACGACAGAGAAGTACGATCAACAAATGTATGGTTCGCATCAGAAACTTCAACAAAAGCACCCATCATTTGTCAACATGAAAGGATCAATTCTCCTCCAAGACGATGCCCGATCGCACGTTGCGACCCCCCCCCGTGCAGATGTTGAACGAATTGAGTTACGAAACTGTCCCCTGCACCATATTCTCCTGACCTCTGATCAACCGACTACAATTTTTTCAAACATCTCGACAACTTTCTGTGTGAGAAATGCGCCAAAAATCTATACAATATCAAAAACGCCATCGGCGATGTCCCCGCAAACAGAACGCAATATTTTTTTTTATGTGTTACTGCCATAAATAAACTTGTTTTGCGTTGGCACAGACAAAAGTTATTAAAGGTAATAAACGAATATTTTTTAATAAAACTTAATGAATTTTCATATGCTTTTCAATAATTTTTTCCTAAAAATGAAGAAAATTCGAGAAAAATCACATGAATCGGCAACAATTGAAACCAAGGTTAAAGCTATTTTATTTAATAATTTCATTATATGTTAATAAATAAAAAACTTAACGATCCTTCCCTCCTAAATAAAAAAATCCGATGAGTGGGTCAAAATATGAGAATATTTTATGTTATTTTATTTCAGCTCATATATACTTCAGATTTTGAAGATTA
>NC_136485.1:114975747-115045747 GCF_053919585.1 Euprymna scolopes | reverse complement strand
CGAGTTGTAAATCATTTGGGAGTGATTTGCTGTCGCCAAGATAAGCAAATATTCCAGCTTTCTGGTCCGATGTATCTATGTAGTTTTTACGATTATAAAGGCTGCTATGCGTTCTGCGAGGACCTTAATATTATCTTATCCTTTACATGAATTATATATATATATATATATATATATATATATATATATATATATATATATATATATATATATATATATATATATATTCTTTCCTGTACGTAATAAAACGGGCGTATTTAAATACAAGAATTCTGAATAAATGTGTGTCTTTTTAACTGTGTTTTTAATATATTTACAGAACTTTTTCATAAAACGTATAATAATAGTAATAATAATCATTATAATAAAATAAATAAATAAATAGATTTAAGCCAAACTTATTAATTGCAGAAACAAATATAAAATGACTGACGTGTTCGGATTATTGTGAATGTTTCACGGATTTTTGCGACCAAGATTGATTTTTCTGTCCAGTGTTTTTTTTTTTTTTTTTTTTTTTTGTGTGCGTGTTTAATACAATTAAATTTAATTATTCTTTAAAACAATAACTTTCGCAACAATTTATATATTGTTTAAATATTTAAATTTGATTTAATCTCATGATACCCTCAACTGATTAATTTATTAAATGGCAATAAAATACAAAAATTACAAATCTAAATAAATGGGTGCATTTCTGTGCGCGTTTTTAATATATTTACAGTTCATCTTTAATAAAACTTAAAATAATAATTATTATGATTATAATAAAAATAAATAAAAAGAATGAGTTCTATTAATTAGAAATCATTAAAAATCGACGTCCTGTCTATTAAATATACGTAATTTTAAAAATAAAACTATTTAAACAAAACCTTTAAATGGCAGAAAAAATATAAAATAACTGACTTGTTCGGATTTTTGTGAATGTTTCGTGTTTTTTTGCAACCAAGATTGATTTTTATGTACAGTGTGTGTTTTTTTTCTTTCTGGTGCGTTTTTATACAAGTCTTTATTTATTTAAAGTGCGATCTATGTTGGTGGTCAATGAAAGGTAAATACTACTTGGCTGAGGCAATTCTTTTGCATAATAAAATCACAAGTGTGGGTAACAAGTTTAAACATTTTTTTATATTGGTTTCTGCCATTAATAAGTTTGGCTCCAATTT
The DNA here is from genome assembly GCF_053919585.1 of Euprymna scolopes. Lineage (NCBI taxonomy): Eukaryota > Metazoa > Mollusca > Cephalopoda > Sepiida > Sepiolidae > Euprymna > Euprymna scolopes. Next base: position 115,044,578 of record NC_136485.1, on the reverse strand, counting down.
ATTTATTTATTATAAGTATAAGTATAATTATAATTATTCTAGGTTTTATTAAAAAGTTCTGTAAATATATTAAAAACGTGCTTAAGAAGACACCCATTTATTTAAATATATTTTATCTAAATACGTTCGTATTGTTAATTACTTAAAGAAATGTTTTGTAAAGATATATTTTTTTTCTTTTAAATCTTCAAATGTTTTGTAAATATATATTTTTTAAAAATTGCTTGTGATAATTCAAATAGACAGGACGTCGATTTTTAATGTTTTGTAATTAATATAGCTCATTCTTTTTATTTATTTTATAATACTTATTAAAAAGTGTGTTAATAAAGAAAGAAAACGCACTCAGAAAGACATAACCTTTATTTAAATATATTACTTTTGATTTTTTGTCATTTAATCAATTAATCACGTGAGGGTATCATGATATTAAATCCAAATTTAATATTTAAAAATATATTAATTGTCGCTAAAAATTAAATTGAATTGTATAAAAAACACACAAAAACACTGTACAGAAAAATGAATCTTGATCGAAAAAATCCGTAATTTGTTTCTGCCATTAATAATTTTGGGTTCATTTTTTATTCATTTATTTTATTATAATTTTAATTAGTATTCTAATTTGTATTAAAAGTTCTGTATATATATATATATATATATATATATATATATATATACACACACACACATATATATATATATATATATATATATATTAAAAAAAACAGTCAGAAAGGTACCGATTTATTTAAATATATTTTATTTAAATACGTTCGTTTTGTTACTAATTTTTAAAAAAGTGATTTGTAAATATATATTTCTTTTAAATCTTCAAAGGTTTTGAAAATATATTTTTTTAAAATCTTGCTTCCGAATATTCGACTATGTCTGCTATTTGACGTGTTTACAAACATACAACATCATGTGCTTGTGCCAATGTCAAGGTCGAATCACAGGTGTCACTTGAAATGTGCGACGCTCGTCGCCAGTCGCCGTCTTCTGCTACCGGGAATCTATTCTTTACTTGATCCCCTAGATTTTCGCACTCAATTTCGTTGGCTTGCTTTTCAGTTGACTGCAGCATAGTCGTTTTCAAATCCAATATGAAGATATTTTGTGGAGTCATCCCCTCAATATATAATGTAATTTTACCCAATTTCCACAACAAAATCTCACATAGTTTTGTATCACACGGACACTTATTAAGGCTTATTGTTGAGTGACATTTTGCCCTTCACAAGATGTGATTCCTTGTAAGAAAAACAATCTTTTAATAAATTGGTGCCCGTTGTGTTCTTTTTTTAGTCTTAAAAATAAAAATTCAATAGCTATTTTTATTCGGAAATAAGCTCAATTTGTTTCGGATTTCGATACTGGTTCCAATACATTATTTGTCTTATTCCCCAGTACGATTGGTGCATTCATAAAACAATAGCGATATCTGTCTCTTTTTCTCTTCCTATAAATAAACACTGTGTATAGCTTTATTTCAAGTCAATATATTTTTAATTTTTGAAATTGCTATGAAACGCAGAAAAGTGAAATTTAGTACAATGTAAAAAATTACCCTGATGATTTTTGGAATTTGAAGAAATATTTTGAGAATGATGCAGATTTTTCTATTTTCTGGTAATTTTAAGTGTGTATCACTTTATTGCAGAAATGCCTAGAAAGGGTCAATTGACAGCTAGTGAAAAGGAACGTGTTGTTGCAGGGCTTTTAGAAGGTTTATATTTCGTAAATCTTGCCAATGATTTTGGAAATGGTCGAGGAACCTTGTTTTCATTCGTTAAAAATCCAACATCAAATCAAAGAAGGACAAAAAATAAAAATCAGTTTCGGCTTATGATGTTAGCAAAATTCTCCATGAACTTATCGAGAAGCCCGGCAGCAACGGTGCTGCTTTATTTGATAAAGATGGAATTCCTTCCTTCTCAGGAAGGACACTCTGCAATGTCTTAAACGAAAACGAAACTGCAAGAAGCATTAAGCCCATAGCAAGCCCTGTTTAAAACAACACTCATCAGGAAAAACGTTTGGCTTGTGCTCAGAAATACATAAAAACCAGCTTTGAAAATGTTCTTTTAACCGATGAGGTCAGAGCAAACTTTCATGGACCAGATGGATGTGCTAAAGTTGGGAGTCCTCTCGGATCCCTACCCCTCATCGATTCAAATGTCAACAGGAAAAGGGAGGTGTAATGTTAGGGCTGGAATAATCTGCGATGACGTAATTGGTCCATTTCGAGTGGCAGGTGTCAAACGCACAAGTCAGTCTAATATTTTATTATCAAATGATAATTTGTTACCATGGATTGATCACATGACATTAGCGCGTAACTACAAATTGATTTTCTGCATAACAATGCGCAATCCCACTCATCTAAGGCTAGGACATTCTACCTTTAGTCATTAGACATCAGTACAGAAAATTTGATGACATGGCCACTTTGTTCTCCAGATATAAACCCAATTGAGCAGATCTGGTCGATAATAAAGATGAAAGTTTTTGAAGGAGGTGTTCAATTTTCGTCAAAGGATGAATATTTGTTGGAAGATGTTGGAAGTTTCCTGTAGCATTGCATCATCTCAAATCCGCCGATTGACATCATTATTTTACAAGAGGCTCTGAAAAGTTATTTTGCAGCATGGGAGTTATGTTTATAAAAAAATAATAAAAAAAGTAAAATTTGTTCTTGTTTTTAGTTAATATCACTACTAGATACGTTCGTTATTTATATATAAATAGAATTATAAAGTAAGAATATTGTTTTATTACCTAAAATATACATTTTTACACGCTTGCAATGCATAAAATTACCGGAAAAAAGAAAAAATAGCATAACTTTCAAAATATGTGTTCACATTCCACAAAAATCAGAGTTTAGATTCATTCACACCCACAACCACACTTATATATATATATATATATATATATATATATATATATATATATATATATATATATATATATTGCGTAAGGTTCTGTAATTAATTATGAAGATGGACATGATCCAACTCCAACATGTTTATTTTATTCCACAAATATGCTTAATGAAAGAATTCCCTATTTATATCTCTATTTCCCCCTCTCTCCGTCTCTTTTATTCTCTCTCTCTCTATCTCTTCCTCTCTCTCTCTATCTCTCTCTGTATATATACACACACATACACACACATGTACATATATATATATATATATATATATATATATATATATATATATATATATATATATATATATATATATATACCATCCACAGTTAAGATTCGGGTAGATAAATGAATAAATATATACACTTGTGCCCGATATTATTCATACCTCCCCCTTGAAAATTGAGTTTATTAGGTGTAACTTTGTAAGAATTTATTGTTTACGTCCATATTGATACATATTCTTAATAAACCTCTTCTGATCATTTTCGTCATTTTAAAATCTCGGGATACTTGTAATAAAAGAAATATACAGCTATTTATAAAATCTGCAATGTTCAAAAATAATCATACCCCCTTATTTTTTCAGTATTAATCGAGTTTCTGACTGTTTGTTTCCTGTTTGATTCTTATTTTGAATGCTTTTATACAACCTTTGATTAATTTCATTTCGTTTTTTGCATTTTTCAGAAATTAAAATGATATCAACTGAAAACCAATAAAAGAATAAAAATTATTAGAATGGGGAAGAAAAAAGAGCTTAGTAATGATCTTAGGACTAAAATTGTGAATTCACATAAGGATGGTTTAGGTTACAAGTCAATTTCCAAGAAATTTGAGGTCCCTACAGCAACAGTACAGAGCATCATCAAAAAATTCCAGAGCCATCACACAACAAACAACTTGATTGGTAGAGGAAGGAAAAGGAAACTGTCTGCTAGAGCCACCAGGAATATTGTAAGAAGTGTTAATGCAAATCCAACCACCACTACTAAGGACATTTTAGAAAATCTGGGGCTTTCTGGCATAAAAATATCAAGGCAAACATTGCAAAGGACTCTGCATGAAAATGGTCTGAAAGGAAGAAGACCAAGAAGGACTCCATTGCACACCGGAAAACACCTTGCAGCACGTCTAAAGTTTGCTAGGACCCATGTAAATTCTCCAGAGTCCGTTTTCTCAAGTATTTTGTTGACTGACGAAACAAAAATTGAATTGTTTGGCGATATGGATGCTTCTTACGTTTGGAGGAAGAAAGGAGAAGCTTACAACCCAAAGAACACCATACTCACGGTGAAACATGGTGGTGGGAGCCTAATGTTTTGGGGCTCCTTTTCGGCTAGTGGTCCAGGTAGTTTGGTCAAGATAGATGGAACCATGAAGAAGGAGCAATATTTGGAGATACTCCAGAAAAACATTAGACAGGATGCGGAGAAGCTCCATTTAGGACCAAACTGGGTCCTTCAACAGGATAATGATCCAAAACATACTGCCAAAATAGTCAAAAAATGGTTTGAGGATAATCAAATTAATGTTTTGGAATGGCCTAGCCAGAGTCCCGACCTGAACCCTATCGAAAACCTCTGGCACATATTGAAAACTGAGGTTAAAAAGCGGAAACCTAGAAATTTGAGGGATTTGGAGAACTACTGCATTGAAGAATGGTCAAAAATCAGTGTTGATGCTTGTAAAAACCTTCTTGATAAATATCCAAAACGGTTACAGGTAGTTATTAATAATAAAGGGCATGCTATTGACTATTAGTAAGAGAGGTATGAATAATTTTGAACTAGTGGCATTATTGTTTTTCTTTGTATAATGTTTCAAACTTGCATAATTTATGTATTTGTTGAGTTTAAATTAAATTCTTATGCTTGATTTATTGTTTGAAATCCCTTTAATATTGTCTACCTTCTGGTTTGAGAAATATTCTTATAGAAATCTGAAAGATCCGAGAGGTATGAATAATATCGGGCACAAGTGTATAATACAAAATATAATAAATAATAAAGAAAAACTATTGAATTGTTTATTAGTCATATATTTATTTATCTTCACACAACGATTGTGCATACCTGCATTTTTCTAGTCTTCTATCAATCGCACAATATATATATATATATATATATATATATATATATATATATATATATATATATATATATATATATATATATAGAGAGAGAGAGAGAGAGAGAGAGAGAGAGCAGGAGATTAAGACATTAAAACAACTTAACTATTCCATTAGTTAATAATAATATCTAGATTTTCTAGACAAAAAAGATACACTGGGATTATTTTATCTACAGCATATATGCACATGATTACTTCAATACTCTGTTTAATTCATTTCAATTCTTTAGTAAACATGTTTCGCTATACCACAGAGGAGATAGCAAGTATTGTGCACTTTTACTGATGGTTGATGTCAATAATTGTAGTTCAGAAGAATTATAGGCGTCTCTGTAATAAAAGTAATTCAAGTAAAAATGCAATTAAGCTTTATTCAAAGAATTTACAGACAGAATGTGACACAGATCAACATCGACCTGAACGACTAAAATGACTCACAATACAAGCAATGTTGCCTGTAATTAACGCACGAATTGAAACTCGCAGACTCGTTTGGATTATACGGATTTCAAGGATATAATGTTTAATAAATAATGTAAACACAATTTCTAAGATGTATTATTTCTAATAAATATGTTTAAATAATATAAATGATATCTTTTTCTTTATTACAAAAATACTATATAGCGGTATGTTTTTATCATACAGTATCTACTTACATATAAAAGACTGTTTGGGTTCGTTTGCGTGTGTGTGTGTGTGTGTGTGTGTTTGTGTGTGTGTGTGTGTGTGTGTGCGTGTGTGTGGGTGTGTGTGTGTACGAAAGACCTCGTTCTCCATTGATTTCAAAACGGCTAAGCTGAACGTTTGGAAAGTACATACAAATGATTTTTAGTATCAGAATGCCTCGGATAATATCAAAATCTATGATCGTACAAGTCCCGTTTAAAAAAAAAAAGGGCAGTCCCATTTTGACTAAAACATAACACCTGCAGTGTAGATAAATTATCGCAAGAAGAAAGGGTACATAGATACTTTGATAAGAATGCGTTCAAAAGTATTGTTTCTGTTAAGAGCAGAACTGGCCCATGACACCTTACTTTTGTATTTAAAACTTTTATTTAAGCGATTATCTAAGGAAACTTTTATAAAAGCAACATTAGGTTCACAACAGTGCGTAGAAAAGTCACGAGAAGAATCTTCCTGGAAACTGGGGTTGCACCCCCCCACGATTAGAGCAAACAATCAACTGATTTGGTTGAAAATGAACGATTTCGCAGATGTAGATAAAAGTATTGGAGGTAGGGAATATTTGGAGATTTTCATTCAATAAGGGGCAACACCGTTTCTACCAGTTAGTATGCATTCATATCTTTAAATATACTTGTTTGCATTTAACAAGAATAAACACCCCTTATATATTATTTACGTTATATTATTTATATTATATTATTTATTTATTATTTACATTATTTAATTTTTTTAGTATATATTTTTTAGTTATATATATTCTACGTTGGAATTTAAGTCGAGTCAGATCTTCTATATCTTTGTTTGTGCATGCAGACTATATGTGTATAAACATAATATATTTGCTTACTTCACAGACACCTTCGTGCATAAATAACAAATTATTTTATTTTCCTCTTGAAAATCTATACTATGCAACGACAGAATAGAAAAGTAAATGTATTAATGAAATGTTTAATTGCTATTAATATCTTAGAGTAATTAACAGGAATTGAAAACGCTTTTGGACGAATAATTTGTCTATTTCTAACAGATCTAACATTTCTGAACCACTTTTTTTTAAATTGATTAATCCGGTTTCTTAGTGTTTGACCAAAAAATGTGTATATTTGTTCCTTGTATAACCGTACATACGCATATATGCAATACGCCACTGTTATCTTACAAACAACTACATCTAATAAATTCATAGTTTATATCTGAAATATGCGACATAATAAACATATAGCTCAGAAAAATCGAGCAAATCTTAAAGATAATAACGTGTAATACGATATTTAATTTAGTTAATTAATATTTTTTACATGCCCGAATTTAAACCTTACATGTATTCTTACGAAACAACTATTATCTATTTGAAGGTAGCTTTGCAAATGTTGCAAACATATTTAAATGGCCTAGATCTCCACGACTTTTTCTAAACGAAAATCTCCATTATTTTTTAATTAAACGCCAAACAGAAATGCTGAACTAACATGAGAATATTAAATTCAAAGTGTCTAAAGATATACTAATTTCAAAGTAGATATTTAAAAAAAAAATCAACACATGTGCGATAACGTTAATACCGCGAAGACATCATTAAGCCAAGCTTTTAGATGGAAATAGCACATAGTGATTATTTTAATGGAATATTTGGGACAATAAAAATGACAAAAGCGTTTCTTCATATATCTCAGCTGTACAATCATTGAAAGTGACTAACCTACTGGCCGCCTTCATTTTATATAATATTGATCAGATAGAGAGGAATCAGAATTGTGATCAATGCTGGGTGGTTAATGAAAATTATCAGCAAAGCAAAACCTAAAACAGGGAATTGTTCAGTAAGGAAATCGCGAAACATCGACTTAAATAAAATAGTTTTGGAATCCCAATACCTCTACCTTATGTGATTGAACATATAGAAAGATAATACGAAATGTCCGGGAAAGTAAACGACACGACTCGATGCTAGACATTTAAGATATTTAATACAACTTAATTACCAGTGTTGATTGATAATGGTATGCTGATTCAATACATATTGTTTACAGAAGAAATAGTTTTACAAGTGCACTTTTTTCGTTATAAAATACGTCATCGGAAACTATACTCACATTAAATAAGATTATAAAGACAAGAACTATGTTGATATTTAACTAGAGCAAATTGAAAGCTGCTTCGAAAAACACCAAATAGTTACGCAAACTTGTTTCACTGATCGTAAGTAGAAGTGGCGTAAGGGAAAATGGGCATTGTAAATACCAGAAAACAGTGTCATCATAACTTCGTGATCTATGTGTGGATTTCGATACCGGGTTTTCATAAAGTTAATAGAAAGAAACAAATCGAGGATATAGAACTTTCTTTACAACTGTTTTTCCTTAACAAAATTCTGTATTTTAATCAGATACAGTAAATTTTCATATACCCACTAATTTCGTGTTGGTTGAAATCGGCAGATTTGAAAAGTAAAAGCTATAATCAGCCGAACTCGGTATAAACACCCACAGCAACAGGGAAGGTTTTACCATTGGCATCTTAAGATATGGGAAGAATTTTGTTGATACCTTATATTGAGATCAAATCATACATCGATAGTGCATAGTTTGGGCATTGTTTTATCGTTTGACAGTAGGAATCTCCAAACAGCTGCTTAGATTAGGATGAGAATGTTCTCATCAATAATGCAATGCTGCGTTTTCTGACTAGTGAATAGAAACATACACTTTGAATCGCCATTCGAATTGTTTTGCACTCAACATATTATCCAGCGCGGGAACTCATTGATTTTAATATAGATTACTGCAGACAAGCCGGGCAGCCACTTGGCGTAACGTGCAAACATGACCGAAATTGTGTTGCAGATACAGCTAATACCTATTAGATTTAGTTTTGAAAACACCAAAGCTAAACATGTGAGAAGAACAGTAGACACAATGGAGTTCTATAAATCCGCAGTTATTGAAATAAAGTACTAGAATAGAAAGCTATATTACAAAAGACATCAACTCACCACATGATGGAGACTATTTTACCAACGAATTAAACACGCTACAAAAAGAAATCAACAAATAGATCATATAATTCTAATTACCACATGTCATACTAGGATTTCTCTGAATGAAGATGACTTTAGCATCATTTGACCCCAACGAAATGCTCAAGTAGCAGAGATTTATCATCCATGAACCAACGATAAAACAAAGTAATAGATCGATATACAAAATAGAATCAAATCGTAAGAGAAACGGTGGAATCAGTTTATCTTACTAAAATAAATTATGTCGCTGAACCAATGAGAAGTTTACCTTAAAAGTGTTGTGATATGTTTAGATTTCGGATTTATTCCGTTATATCTTTTGTCTCAAATATTGTCTTCCTTATACTTCCATGAAATAGCTTTGACTTATTGAACTTGTACGCAAATATAGCTGACGAATTTAACAATTAGCATATTTCATTAAAATGAAACGTCTACGATAAAGGAGATGATTCTACTTCCATAGTCATTTTAAAATATTGAGTCGCTTCGCATTGCAAATCAAATTCCACTATATGTTCCTTAGGCTTACTTTACATAATTCTCACTGAAGATGAATCATGAATTTTGTACTCAAATAAATGCAACAAACCTATCAACCTCTTAAGTTTCAACGTTGTTTGTTTGGGATAAATAAAGTTTGGGAAATCTCAACGTCTATAGACAGCGTGTGCGGTTTACTTAGATCGAACATTACGAATACAAAATCTTCTGATTTTGTGATATCAGGCAAAATGCAAATTGCCTGGAGCAGTAAAAGGAAGGAAACATAAAAATAAATGGGAAGATAGAACAAATATTTAGTATAATGAAAGCATCATTGAAACAAACCTGTAATTTGCTTATTTAGTATATAAATAAATATATAATAAATAATTTATTATCATTCCTATCACGTTTTTAATTCAGGTGTTAATCGTCTCTTCTAGATTGTTCAATCAGAGAGGGGAAAGAAGATAGATATCATGTATGATGTATATTAGTATAAAAATCGATACAGGAATTGATTAATGTGTACAACCGTTGAACGTGAGATTGATGATAATAATAACTCAACAAAAAGATTCATCAAACTATTTAAGTGCATTTAAATATGTCCGCCGTTGTTGAATGATGGAATTATTTTTAAGACATTTTTATACCTACTTTTGTATGAGATAGTAGGTTTTGAAAACTGATGCCATTTCATACGTATAAATCTATATCGTTTTCTGTTTAAATAAATATAAATTTATATGAAAGAGGTGTGACTTTGAAAAATGTAAAGCAGAAAGGTGTTGTAAATGTACGGTACCATGCATATACAATTATATTGATTGTTCGAGAAAAATTGGCACATTATCGAATGGAAAGAAGCGTGTTACACCTTGATTAGTAATCTACTTATTCACGAAATTCAAGTGCATATATCAGTAACATTTTATCGAATAGAGGAAATCGTATTAAGCCGCCAGTGCAAATTCGAGATGAGATATTAATGTGGCTAACGCGGTTTTCACGGATATTTTTGCGAGATGATGTAGTGTAAAATGTAATTTAAAAAAATAATACAAACCAGCAGCAAGGAGCGAATCTGAGAACTTTCGGTTGCAGATCGGGGTCTGCAAATAGGCTACATCCATCCTGATCACAACGACAATTGGGGTTTGCCTAACGGCTATATAAAATGGCCGATGATCATTCGGCATGAGGAGGATTGCTCTTGTCGTGTGTCGTTGCGTTCATACTAGGGATCGTGGTCTATCAATTCCACGGTGTTGCTCAGGATCATATTCTCTCAATTTTACGATGCCTCGTTGGCAAACGTGAGTTCTATCGGATGTGTGCTGGATTTTCATAATACCAACATATTTAACAACAGATAAGTTAATACCCTTGTTCGGTGCTAGTAATATATTTTTCTAAATAGTCCCGTGAGTAGGGCTATTGTATTTTAATGATGGCCCCACACATAATTGTTCTGTGAATTGTTAGCAGAAAAATCTAGGTTAGATTTGCTGATAAATTCGTGCAAGTCCACAGTACGCAAATTTTGAAGAAGGTACACATATGACAATAACAAATACTCAGATTTTACTAGTACACATATGCGTATAATGCAAAAATCAAAATACCAAATTATTTAATGTACAATCGAATAAGCTAGGGGTCGGTAAATATTGAAGTCTAGTGGAAAATGTATGTTCAGCAGAAAAAATACTGCACCAGTTTACGGGAATGTAAACGCACATAACGGCACGTATACAGTAGAACCTAACTTAAATATTAGAGAACGGTAGATGTATATATTGCACATCTATGCATATAAAACTTAAAGATAAAAACATGCACATATAAACTTTGTGTATCGCTTTATTGTAGGTTAGATATTTTATTATTTAGAACTTCCTATGAAACGCAGAGAAATGAAATTTGCTACACTGGAAGTGCCATACTAGGTGCCTTAATTCTTAGAGGTTTGTATAATCTGCACAAATATTTGGAAATATAGTTTAATGCATCAATTTTATCGTAATTATAAGTGGGTATATCTTTATTGCAAATATCTAAAAATGTATATTTTCAGTAATAAACTAATATTCTAACTTAATATGCCCATTTATATACAATAAAAACATATCTAGTAACAATATAAAGCAAAAACCGGAACAAATTTCACATTATTTTGTTTGAGGAAATATTTATTTATCAACATAACTCCCATGCTTAAAAATCATTTTAAATATCCTCTTATCAAATGATGATAATCGGCAGATTTGAGATGATATATGGCTATAGCAAATTTCCAAATGCCCCTATCAAAGTTCATCCTTTGACGAAAATGTAACACCTCCTTCATAAACTTTCATCTCTATTATTGAGCAGAGCTTCTCAATAGGGATTTTATCTAAATAGCCCTCTCATCAGATTTTCTCCACTAATGCGTAATTATTAAAAGTACGATGTCGTAGTCTTGGCTTAGCAGGATAGTGTATTTTCGTGCATAAAAATCAATTTTCAGTGACCCGCTAATGGCAAGTCATCAAGCCATGGTGACGAATGCTCATTAGAAAATTAAATATAAGACTTGCTTGTAAGTTTGACACAATATGCCACTCTAAATGGTAAAATCAGTTCATCACATATTATTCCAGCCCAACACCTGACACGCCCATTTCCCTGTTGATGGCGAGATCGATGGGGTTAGGGAATCCAAGAGGACTCCAAATGTTGATCCACCATCTAGCCTCATCGGAAGAAAAAACATTTGCAAGTTGGTTTTCATGTATTTCTGAGCCTAAACCAAAGGCTTTCCTTATGAGCTTGGTTGAAAACGGATTTAGCTTTGGGCTTAATGCTTCTTGCAATTTCGAATTGTAAATTTCAAGTTATCCTAAGTGATTCTAAGTGGATTCCCTATTATTACCTGATACATTCGTATGGCCACCGTTTTACTCTATTATCGAACGTTTAAAATTCAGCTTCAATTTTCAAATCCCCGAGCTGGTCCCAAACACGAAAGAAGGAATAAAAAAATGTTTGCATTTCATGAAGAAAAATATTTTTTAATTCGAAAATTAATAAAACAAATTCAATTCAAATTTAATAAATATATTATAAATAATAAGACGATTAAAATGATTTTTTCATCTGTGATCTCTTTTTAACCGTTAAAATACAAATTGTACATACACACATACACACAGATATTTATAAAATTTGATAAATTGTTGTATATTTATCATTAAACTAATCAATATAGAAGCTTATGAGAAAAAATGTAAATAAATAAATAAAATATTAAGAGCAATAAAGGTGATGATAAGTACATCGATTTGAGCATATATGTGTGTGTGCGTGTGAGTATATGTGTGTGTGTGTGTGAAGGGACATAAAGAGATAGATATATAGAAGAAGACGTAGACATATATATGCAAATTTATATGCAGGCATATATATATATATATATATATATATATATATATATATATATATATATATATATATACTAGCAAACTACCCGTCGTTGATTCGGTTCAAAAACAGCCTACAGAAAATTGAATCTGATTTATGAAAATATCATAGGTTATGAAAAGGAAGGGTTGTAAAGAGATAGCTTCGAATTTGGGGGTATCAAAACCAAAGGAAAATATGAAAGTAAAAATCAAATAGATAAACCACATAATTTATTATACCATACATGTTCAAACTGAAACACTTATCACAATATTATGTGGATCTATATTAAAAAATCTTGTTAAACTTTGTGACATATTTCCATTCTATGGAGGTTAGGCGCGGATGAACACCCATAATTTTATTATACCATATTTCATCAAACTGAAACAAAATTATCAAAGTATCTTATGCCGATATATATATGAAAGTCTTTAATCAAGTTTGTGCCTATTTCCATTCTATTAGGCAGGCGGGAACGCAGACCCCACAATTTTTTTTATACCATCCTTATTTAAATTAAAACATACTTATCAAAGTAGTATTATGTACATCTATATCAAAAACATTTGTAAGCGTTTTGTTTTTATTTTTTTATTTTTTATATCCCTACTTTGTGGTCCACGCGTGTACGCAGACCCCATAACTTTAATAATCATCATTATGTCAGATCAACTATACCCATTTCTGTGTCTCGATACACCTTCTATCATTATATTTGATCAGTTTTCTATAACAGTAAACCATATAGGGGCCTATTCGTGACCAGACACACACTAACATGTTCAGTTATATATATATATATATATATATATATATATATATATATATATATATATATATATAAACTTATTCTTATTCTGAGAATGTTTACAATCTCTACTTATATATATATATATATATATATATATATATATATATATATATATATATATATATATAGACATAGATATAGATATAATTTATTTTGGGTGACAAGGACAAATGGCATAGGTAAAAATACTCTTATAATTTTTTTTTTTTTTTGTGTATTCATATTCATATTTAAACCATTATTATATATAGTTTGTAGGGGTTGCATTTATCTCTAAAAGATAAAGCTCCTTCGCATATTATTGAGAAAAATATATAATAATGAATTAGTGTTTGTATTTTCTGTTTATTATGGGATGATTATCTTTAGTTGATTATTGTTTTTCTTTATCTTGTAGAAATTTTACAGGATTTATACTTGCGTAATATTTGGGTAAAATATTGTATTAAATACAAGCCTCTTTATTTATATTTATGTATGCGTGGATATATTTGTTTAAAAATTGCATACCAAACTTCTCTGTCAGTTTTTGTTCATTACACTTAATATATAGGGAATTCGTACATTTGCGAAACATTATATTTAGGTTTTATTCGGGGAAAATCGATGCAAAAGTGTGACAATTAAAAAATTTTACTTGCCTGGTTAAGATCAAAATATGTTATGTATAACTTTGAAGGTACTGGTTCATGTGTTAATTTTTAGCCTTGCAACTTACATGTATTCATTGCTCCGGCAGTAAGATCAACGGAAAATATTAAATGGTAATAGATCGTTCTGTTTCCGATCTTCACTTGTGGCACACGGGTAATTTTTTTTTTTTTTTTTTTACTTTTTAAATCATTACTATCTATTGAGTCGAATATACTATTATTATAAATACGGAATCTGCAATAATCAAAATATCGTATTTAAGCGTATTTACAACTGGGCAATGTCAGTTGGAATGCCTACACACACACACACACACACACACACACACACACACACACACATATATATATATATATATATATATATTCTATATAATTTGTTGAATGGAGCGAAGAAGTACTCAGTTTCTTTTGGAGTGGAAGCATACTGAGTATGAGATGTTTGTTATAATCTACAGCAGCAAAGTTACCTGTTCCAAGTGTTTTTGCGAATATCATTTTTATGACAGTGAATTCTCATTAATGCTTAGTGAAGACCTTAAATCAATTCTGCTTATCTGCAAACTATTGTTACAATTATCTGTGTAATTATAAAACTCAAATGACCTTGTAGCGAGTGGTGTAATCCAACATCCGGTTTACGACTTCCAGTTGCGCATGAGTACATTAACATAAACTCATAACCCCATACACAAATAAACACAAATCGCTTAACCGGTTTCGTGGATGTCCTTAGAAAAGTGAATATCTTAAATTTATTGAATAAAAAAAAAACTTCAAAATATGGGAAGCAACGCAAAACATGATTACAAATGATACGTATAATCATCGACCTGTTTCATATATTATACTAAATAATCAACGCCACAGTAAAATAATATGTTTTATTGTCGCGTATTGTTTTGTTGTACGGTGTTTTTTTTATAACATTTTCCCCCCAAACAAGGCACATTGCCACTTTGGTGTAGGGGGCTACTATCAGGGGAAACATCTACTGGGGTACTATGTAGGGATTAGGGCAGCGAGATGTTGGTTCACGTTGCACTTGAACTTATGCATGTCAGTACAGTTGGGGAAGCAGTAACCTGGAATGGAATTCCAAAGTCTAGCATTTCTGGGGAAGAAACTACTGGAGTAGAAAGATCTTAAGCATTCCATTTATTTTTCACGTCTAAATTATCCAAATAAACAATTATTAATACTTTTTTTATATCGTTCATTTCCGTATTACGTTTAAGTTATTTCAACGCAATTTTCTTCCAAATAAATCTACTTTAACCCGTTGACAACAATAAGAGCATTGTACCACGGCGATTTACTCATCACCATCCCTTTTTTAAAAATTTATTCTCCATTTTTAATACACCTGCCTTAAAAACATTCATACATTTTCTTCTACACTACCAACATAAAAAATAACACCGAAAATGTGTTTAAATTGCGTTACAAATAAACAGTCAACGAAATAATAAAACGTATTGTTTTACTGTGTACGTTTTCAGCGTTCCAATGTGGTGTTGTTTTTTTTTTTTCGCGTTTAAATTAAAGGATACATCAAAATCTGAATTTAACTTGAGGTATTATGTTATCTGCTCAGTGCACATTTACCTATAAGTATTGCAAACCACTGATAATTCAATGGCTGCATTTTTTTCAAAAATAAACTATTATAAACAGAAGGACTCACAGAAATCTATCTATATTCTTTTTTCATTTTAATATACTTTCATGGAACTGTTTCTGTTATGTCACAAAATCTATTTTCTTTACGTCACAAGTGTCACGCTCATACATTAATTCCATAGCTAATATAACGTACTGGCCCAACGGGTCACGGCTATTCTAGTTTATTATAAATTTCTCTTCCGTTAAATGGCATATGATGTAATGACAAATATTATTAAGATAAATGTATTACAGAGAGACTCCCAACCATAGACTGCGATGTCTTTCACAGTATTTTCAAACTAATTTGTAAAAATATATCAATTATATGTGTATTGTGTGCAAAAATGTTTTCTAAGATTTAAGCCACGAAAAAAGTACCTTTCTCGAAGTTCTTATCTTTGGATTATGTTTGATTGCTCCTCTGCAGATTATAAGATAAATTATAAATTTTCAGTAACGAAAATATTTCTTAATTATCTAGTTGTAATAATTCATTATCCAACTGTCAATCTACTTGTCAGTTACTGTCTAGTTGATTTTTGTTGTTTGTGTATATATATATAAATATGCAAGGACAATCACCGGAAATAATACGCATATTTTTACAAGACACCTACAATTGCACAAAATTATGGGAACACTTTCGAAACTGAAACATATGAAAAATAGAACAGCTATTCTATATGGAAATAATTCAGATAGAAACATTGGAATATTGAGAAAAATATATTAGTTTGCCTTCAATCAAATCCGCTAGATACTTATACAAAAATATCAAGTATTTTGGAATGTGTTTGTACTTTCAAATTAATATTTAGACAAAAATAAGAATAAAATATTGACGGAAGATAACACGCTGAATAATACAAATCGCGGGCAAACTCAAACCTTGTTAAAGCCAAGAGAAAAAAGAGTTTACCACAAATCCATACTGACTGATTAGATGCATTCCTTTTTGTCGTATTTTTGTTCTTTTTGTTGTTGTTGTTGTTGTTGTTCTTCTTCTTCTTCTTCTTCTTCATCTTTTCTCCACCTCTGCCTCATTATTATTATACTTATTATTATTATTATTATTAGTATTATTATTTATATGGAAATAATCATACACACACACATATATATATATATATATATATATATATATATATATATATATATATATATATATATATATATATATATATAGTAGGAACGCTTACGGTCGGCCACTTTTACCAAACGGTGCAGAATAGTGAGAAAAGTCCAAACAGACTGTAAAAATCTCGATTCTAATTGAATTGGCAGACTGTCATTACGGTGAATAAAGTTGAATCGGACAGTAGGAAATACCGTCAGGCCAGTGAATGACTTGGTTTTTTTAATATGATGCCAATATTTCGCATGATTTTTATTTTTGTTTATTACATTTTCCTTTCAATATCGTGTCTTTATATAAGTTAATCTATACACGCATACATTTTTCACACCAAAACAAATCTCTCTCTCTCTCTCTCTCTCTCTATATATATATATATATATATATATATATATATATATATATATATATATATATATATATATATATATATATATATACTTCATTTTATCACATGAATTATTATACGAAGATATATTATGCGTAAGTGTTCACTGTTTACTTCAACAGTACTCAATACATAGGTACAGTGAGGTAGTAAGTTATAAACTTATATAAGGCAATAAAGTACACAGAATAGTTCGCGTTTCATTCTCGTGAGAATTCGTAATGCTTATGCGAAAAGTTGTTATCGTGCATTTCATATGAATATATGCTGCTGAACTTGAAAGTTAGCCAATCAGCTTCCTCATTGCAACTGGGCCCATCCTTATCAGCCAATGGGCGGACAGTTACAGGACAAAAGTATTTGCCAATGAAAACCAGAATAACAATTAATATTACGAAAGTATACCTTCCTTAGGTTTTAAAACCAGAAAATATGACCATAAAGTTACGTTCAAAAACAGAAAACCGAATGAAAACAGCAATAGCAGACCAATACTGGGGATTTAAAAAAGTGCACAGTCACTGATAATCGAATTGAAAATAGTAAGATAAGCAAGTACATAAAGCGACCTAGAAATCCATGTAGATTTTGTCTGAATGATTTATTCGTTATCCAATTCTTTTAAGAACCCCAACATTTATTACACTGTAGGTAAGAAATATCAAAAAACCGTGTGCACATGATGAACTTTATTCCTGGATAGCGATAGAAAATAATTTTAAAATTGAAAATAAAAATAGAAAGTAAATAAATCAAATTAGATTAAAAAAAAAAACATGCATATTCATAATATATATATATATATATATATATATATATATATATATATATATATATATATATATATATATATATAAATACTTTTTATTTTATTCAATGTTCACCCAAAACAAGACACAGTGCCACTTTAAAGCAGGGGGCTAATATCAGGGACTTAATTTGCAGAGGTATTGTGACGAAAGATGAGTAGTTTGTTCACATTACACTTGAACTTCTGCATATCAGTACAGTTAGGAAAGCAGAATCCCGGAAGGGAGTTCCAAAGACCTGCAGTTCTGGGGAAGAAACTATTGGAATAAAAGGCTTTCTTGCACCTACGGATCTCTACTGTAAAGGGATGAGACTTACTAGCTTGTCGGGTTTGTCGGGGGTACTTACGTCGAGGAGGTACATGTGTTTGCAGTTCGTCAAAGCATTCACCATTAAAGTATTTGTAGAACAGGCAGAGGGATGCAACATCTCGTCAATGGGACAGAGGCTAAAGCCTAAATGACAGTTCAGGACTTATCAGGTTGCCGAATCTCTTTTGAACGCTGTCCAGAAGCGAGAGACAAGCAGCAGATGCACCAACCCAGATGTGACAACAGTACTCCATACATGGACGAAGGGTGGCCTTATAGAGGTACAGCATTCTTTCAGGCGTAAGTAGTTGTCTAGCACGGTAGAGGGAACCAACCTTCCTTGCAGCAGCCTTTGCAATGCTCTCAATGTATCTATTCCAGTTCATATTCCCTGTAGACGTTAGGCCGAGGAGTTTAAAAGAAGTACTTACAGGCAATGTGTTCTTGGTCATTGCTATTGGTGGTAGAGATGGTGTCTTGTAGTTATTGAAAGAAACAACCTTAGTCTTAGCAGCATTGAATGTCGCCATCCATTTTTGTCCCCATTCCACTACACATTGGAGGTCATCCTCTAATGTTTCTGCCATTTCCTTGGATATGTGTTCATTGGTGTTCCCCTTATATCTGTTATAGAGAGTGGTGTCATCGGCAAGTATACCCATCTCCGATACAATTTTATCAGGGAGGTCATTTATGAATATCAGAAATGATAGAGGTCCAAGCATAGACCCCTCGGGTGCTCCCGCATTTATATCGTATTGTTTAGATGTACGCTTGTCGAGGACAACTTGGATTTTTCACTTACTTAAGAAGGATTTAATTACATTATGAATTTTTCCAGTGATTCCATATGATTTAATTTTCCTTAGAAGACCATCGTGTCATACCCTGTCAAAAGCCTTCGATATATCAAGGGCTACGACTCTACCCTCACCTGTTTTGTCCAACGAACTGTATATACGTTCAGAAACTACAGTTAATATATCTGCTGTTGAACGGGCTTGCCTGAATCCATATTTTTTGTCAGTCAGGAGTTTAGCAGCTGTAAGATGCTGGACTAGGGCTTGAGTAACTAAGGACTCAAATATTTTGGCGAAAAGCGGGAGGAGGCTAAAGGGGCGATAATTTAGTGGGTCAGTTCTTCCCCCAGAGTTCTTGAAGACTGGTACCACAGAAGCGGTTTTCCAGCAGTCAGGAAAGCAAGATTCGTTAAGGCATTTATTGTAAAGTTTGGAGAGAACTGGAGCAACCTCAGCAGTGCATTTTTTTAATAGCACAGCCGGGATGAGATCTGGTCCACATGCTTTTGAGGTGTCTATGTTTTTATAATAGCATGTACCTGAGAAGGGGTGATTTTCAAATCGTCTAGTGTGGCCTCTGTTCGCAAAGGAAAATCAGGGAGGGAGTGGTGTATCGGGTCCAGTGTGGAGTTTGAGGTAAACCGACTGGCAAGCAGATTATCCTTGTCAGTTGCGGGGCAAGCAACCTCATGATTGTTTGATAGTAGGGGAATAGTGTACTGCCCATTATTTACTACGCTATTGTAGATTTTCCAAAAATCCCGGGTTCCTAATTTCTGTGCTTCGATGCGTTTTCGGGTGGCTTCAGAGTAATCTGTATTAGCTGTTTCTGTCACTTTCTTACAATTATTTCTAGCTTCTATATACTTCTGTTTATTTGAGAGGGACTTATGTCGGTTGAATCTGCGGGACGCATGCTGCCTATAACAATAAAGACATGTGTGCCGTAAATGATGAGGGTGACATTCCAGCAAGTTGACTCGCCCATAAAGGGTTACAAAAACGGCCGTGTTAAGGGTCACCCAATTCTAATTAAATTCTTTGCCAACGTGATTTATGCAATAAAATATTGGGGAAAATACAGTATGATCTAGTCTATGGAAAAAGAGCGTGGCTCAATGATTAATGATAATAAGAACGGAAAAATGATTTTATCCTGAAATCTAAAACTGACTAAAAGTGATATGCAAACTCTAGAAATATAATGCTAAAAATGATGTTTGATGTAAAAAAAAAGGACAAAAGAGGTCCCATAAAACAAGTATTAGAAAAGGATTAAGTATGATTGATCAATTATTATGAAAGAAAATTATAAAGCAAAAATCCTTCTATTTTAATTATTGAATTGTCTGTCTAGTTTCATTAAATCTCATGAACATGCTTTTATGAATATTTAGGCGCGACTGCGTTCCCATACCTAAAGTCCAAGATGTATGTGGTAAGCACATAGTTCCTTAAATGTACGAGATCCTGCGAAATAATTGAATTATTTTAATTTATTTAAATATAAGGTAATCTTCTTCTATTATTTTAAAATATTATCATAGCCAATCATAGTACATTTCATTTAGACATAATATGTTTGTTTACATGATTGGAAAGCATAAAAATATGTATGTTCTGTTGGCATTCGACAGAATATCGGTCAACGCGTTTTTTTTTGAAAAATTTAAAACTTAAAATTCTAGCAGAAAAAAATTAGCTCTTCTTTGTTAACATTTTAATTTATATACATATATATATATATATATATATATATATATATATATATATATATATATATATATATATATATATAATTGGCTTGGCAAGCCACGAGTAGGACTACCAAGCAAAAAAGATTAATCACAAAATTGAAGCTAACTTGCCGGTACACTGTATATACACATGTAGGCAAATTTGGACATATGTTATTTGTTCGAATATAAAGGTTGCGTTACCTCATTGTCATAAAATTTCAACGGTAAAAAAGTATTATGGTCTTGAAAAGGCCAGAAAATTAACATGTAGGTTCGTCTCATAAGACCGAAAATATGAGTATAATTAAATTAAATGGGAATCTTTTGGAAATAAATAATTTCGAATATTTATTCATTTATTTATTGCGGAGTATTATCCTCATTTTCTATGTGTTGTTTCACGACGTTTCGGCCAACTGTTTCTCTGGTCTTCGAAAGGTGGTAAAAAAGCGACGGGATATGACCACCTAATCTCTTAACTGCATCCTCAGAAATTTCTTACTTCCATGGTTCGTATAGATTCACCAGGTAATGGCCAACTAAGCCTCTGGCAACATTGGGTAGGATTGAAAACTCTATCTTCAGACAATTCTCATTTAGAACCGTAGAGATTCAATGTCTCTTTTCACCGAACCAATTTGCATATTCTTTTAAAATTTGATTTTAATTTATTCCTTTTTAATGTTTTCAGTTTTCTTGTGGAATGATACTCTTTAGTCAAGTATTAAGGGTAATTATATTCATTCAGATATTTTATATAGTTTATACTGGCGTAATATTAGTGTACACGATAAAAAATAATGTATACGTATATATACACGCACACACACACACACACATATATATATATATATATACATGTGGGTGGGAGGTGTTAAACATATACTACCAAACTCCTCTGTCATTTTTGTGTCTACTGACATGAAACTTCATATTTAGCTATTCTATGTCATGCGAAACTTTATATTTGGGTTAAAACCAAGGTAAATCATAAAAAATGTGAAAAAAAGAAATGGAATTGGTCAGGTGCAGGTCTTACGATAGTATAAAGAAATATATATGCGTAATGTAAAAGGTATGTGTTCATGTTTTCATTTTTAGCCTTGCAAAAAGCACGTCTTCATAGCTAAGGACATTAACGTAAAAGGAAAAAAAGGAAATCTTAAAGTAACCGCTTTGGTTTCGATTTTTGGTGGTAGCGCACGAGTCATATTCCCTCTCTTTCACTATTTGTTACCAAGTAAGTTCTACGACTTACTTGTAGTTTAATCAAATACTTCTGCAAGCAAAATCCTATCCCGCATTTTGCTAAATCCTAGCCTCTGATGAGAAGGAAAGTATTTCTTCGAAACTCCGCGGATTAAGGACTGTCCACTTATTTTGTGCTTCCTTTTCTAAATTAAATGCTTTTAACTCTTTTCAAAGTTTTTTTTTACATTTTTATTAACTTATTATTGTTCTTATATAAAGGCTGACATTGCTTAATAATGTTAGTGTTCCTGTTTTTAATCCTGTGCTTTAAACTTTTTCAGGAAACATCTTCATAGGAAAGGGAATAAACTGAAGAAGACGTATTATTACAGATTTAGTAAGCATGTTTGCTATAACCATGTCGTAGAGTTTAATTATTTTAAACAGTTCTTCATAATTGCCGTAATTAATTATATAAATACGTTATATGCTAAAGTCAAGCTCCGAAGTACTTAAGTTTCGGGGTTTGGTACATTGTAGTATATATATATATATATATATATATATATATATATATATATATATATATATATATATATATATATATATATATACTAGCATGAGTGTCTGTCGTTGCCCGGATATTACGAGGTGTATGTTTAGCAAAAAAAAAAAAATAATAACAATAATAAGCGGTCAATTTAAAAAGAAATTGACTCCTATTACGACCTGTTAAAATTTATTGCGTTGTGCTCAAAGCAAATTATTAAGATAGATCCATGTGCAAGGAACTTATATCTAAAATTTACAGTTGTTTGACCCAAAATTGTCGGAGGAGTTAGCTAGAGTTCTTAAAGGTCAAACCCTTAGACTTGTACCCCTTATCAGCCAAATTTCTGGCCGAAAACCAATCACACCGATTATCCCAAATCTCAGTAAACTGTATATCAAATTTCGAGTCTGTAGACTAAAAATTGACAGAGTTATTGAGTAGAGAAATGTACACACACAGACACACAGACACACAGATACGAAAACAAGTTCACATTTATATATATATATATATATATATATATATATATATTTAATAAATACCCACACCCCCATATATATATATAAATATATATATATATATATATATATATATATATATATATATATATATATATATACATTTTTCCGTTCTTATTATCATTAATAATTGAGCCACGCTCTTTTTCCATAGACTAGATCATACTGTATTTTCCCCAATACTTTATTGCATAAATCACGTTGGCAAATATATATATATATATATATATATATATATATATATATATATATATATATATATATATATATATATATATATATATATATATATATAATTGAACATGTGCAAAATAATTTTATATTTTATAGCATTATAGCAGTGAGAAACAAACAAAAGATTAAGGAATATCATACTAAAAGAATGTGGTTTGTCCTGAAGTCGATTTATTTGAAACAATTAAATATACAGATAAATGACCTATAATTATATTTAATATAAATTTTGCTTAGAGAAAATTGTTTTCTTCTTTTTATTCTAATTCTTGCCGGAAATAGAAAAAAAACATGTTGAAAATAAATTGCTCGTAATAATATATGTTCTAATGAATAAAAACATTCCAAATTGCTATTAGCATTTTTCGCAGTTTATTATGTGATTTTTTAATGAGACAATATTTTTTCTCACGCACAATAAAAACAGAACAAATGGTGATATTTCTTTTAGAGAAACCGGAAGTAATGTTCGCCTGAGGTCGTGTTTCATTGGTTCCGAATAAAAAAAAATGGTGAGAAAAAATTATAACAATGGATGTTTTGTTCTTTGTGGTTGTTTCTATCACTCTTATCCGTTCACTCTTTCATATATAAGTAAAATGATCTGCTTATTTCATTGCCGAATAGGCGATATTTTTTTCCCGTTGTTCTACCATAAAATATTTCACAAAAATGTTTACTGCCTTGAGTGAATATAAATGAGAAATAGATTTAGTTATAAATCCAAACAAACAGACGCATGGATGTATGCGTTCACACAGTAAACACTCGAATTTATTTTTTATTTATATTAATATTGCTATCAGCACATTCAATACATGTTTTAATTACAGCTGTAATTAGCTTAACATTCTTAAGCTAGCAAGTGGATTTTTACACTTTTATAATATAAGAATATACATATATATATATATATATGAAATAAAATGGAGGTGGAAGGACCTGGATACTCAACGTTTCGCCCGATCTATGCGGGTTTCTTCAAGAGGGATGGTCGTTGAGTATCCAGGTCCTTCCAATTCCATTTTATTTCATATCGTCGGATTTAATCCAGCTCAACAATCATATATATATATATATATATATATATATATATATATATATATATATATATATATATATATACACACACACACATATATATATATATATATATATATATATATATATATATAATTTTATATGAAGGGAGCTTGGTCTGTGCATTTTCGTGTGTGTGAGTTCCTTCCCAAAGACTTGAAAACAGCTGGGCCGGTTTTCCTTGAATTTCGCACGGACGTACTTTCTGTACTTTGCACTCTTCTTAGATTCGTGTTCTAGCAGAATGTATGCGATAAGTATCGATAATCAATAATACTTCTGTAGTAAAAACATACGACCTACTCAAAGTTAACACCTTACACCTGTATATCAATGTTCTATAGTTATCCTTACATGTCCATACCAATAGTTATCTTACCACACATGCTGAAAGTCCCGATATATACGATCAACTGTAGGTCCATTGATATGAAAGAGGTGCGTGTGGAATAAATGCCTCTCTTTGAAACACAACTAAACTACGATGCTTGACTTTTTTCTTTTTGAAAATTTAATTTTTTTCTATTTAATATAAAATATAATTTCATTGCATAACTCTTCCACATCCATCCAAAATGGAAAATCACAGGGCATAATACAAAATTAAACCAATAACTTAAACTCCCAACATAGACCACACTAGTAGGTCTCTTTCCCTAACACCAGCGATCTGCGTTCCAACCATAGAAAAGTTAAATCAAATAGCTGGGGATCGAATCTGAACTATTGTTGCTGTGCGACACTGGCATTGGTCAAACTTTTTCTTTTGATATATTAACGATTAAATGATACTCTAACAACATCAAAATCTTACCCCGTGATAACCATTGGAATGGAATATGTGCATTCATTAGAGATGCTTTCTGTGTTGTAGGGACACCTCCAGAAAACTTCTAAATTTATCAGATATATGCTTCCTCGAAGCACTTTCCCGAAGCACTGCGTTCATATTTGCCCTCTATCGCTCCATAACAGCGGAGTTAATCTCATTGAGAGTATATATGAGAAAATTTATCACATACTGATTATTTATTTTTCGACTAACATTCACGTCGACGCAAACTTCAATATTTACAATGTTTAATGCCTAGCCCACTCCAGAAATACTATTCATGAGTGGAGGCTCTATACTAATTTATTTAACTCTTTATACCTAACACACACTGTTTTCGCACACAACCGTTTGGCAGACACTGACAGACAGTATGCAAGTATTCTAGATCCTTTGCTTACAACTAACCCAGTAATGTGAGCACCTATTTTTCTGTAATCATTAGGATCTTCAAATCACAGGGTTTCGCGATTAAGATAAAAACAAAATCAAATCCGCAGATGTATTCTGCATCGTACGGTGTATCACTACGGTATAGTTAAGTGGAAAAACTTTGTCACAGGTATATTAGATATACCTATACAATCCATGTTTAAAAAGAACGTGTCTTCTGCAGCATTCCGCATGAAGAAATGATTAGTTTTTGGCATAGACCTCTTAATACCCAAGAAAGAAATCCAAGCAAAAACCGTACAATCAATTGATGTTCACGTTAGAATGTGCTGCTGTTGCGCATTTAAACCGCTATTGAGATTGCTATTGACAAAGTAGGTATTATTAAAATAAAGTTATATGTTTGACTATTAGTAACTACAGTAAAACAGTAATAAAGAATACAAGGTAACCTATAATCAGTACGTCCATTTAAAATAGCTGAGCAGCGGTTTGGTTTCAACCAGAGTTGCCTCACAGTAATTAGGGTCCTTAAAGGAGAGTATATTATCCCAATAGACGAGGTCAAACTCATTGCGGATATCTTTGCAGTAAATCCTATCCTTGACAACCAGGGTCACCTACCTCTCATATTTCCTCCTGCTACTTAAAATATGGCATACAAATACGTGTGTTTATTTGACAAGTCTATTAGGATTCTTATGGTACGCAATAGCGTCCCAAATATCAACAAAGACGATATTCTTATTACTTAGGCATGTAGTCGTTACAGAAATTTTATCCAAGGAAGATGTTACTGGTTCTGCTGGCATCAGGCACGAAGTTATAAGCGAATGAATAAGAAAATACATGGCACGCACACGTTCGTTTTCCATAAAAAAAATTAATTGAAAATTATGTCAGGTGTAAGGGACACATTATCAACTAAGAGTTGTCATAAAACGAAGGAAAAATGTGATACTATATTTGACTGGCGTCGCTAAATTCTGGAGACGTAGGAAAATGACAAAGGATAAATGACAAAAGTTAGGTTTATCGAATAATAAAAAAAAACTATCAATAGATAATGGATAGGAATTTCCTCTTAAAACATACAAATTGAAAAATGTAGGGGTTAGATTAGGGTGTTGCGCATGGCGAAAGCAAACGGTCTAAACAATCGACTAAGGATCAGACAAAAGGCACGACACTTGATGGTCACTCCTATGCTTAGTTGAGGGTTGAACTCCGAGGTGGGCAGCAGAGTTTTGGATACGACCGAGAGCAGTTGGACGCTCGGAGGAAGATAGGAAATAATCTGACAGCAATAGACGCACGTTGCCTCGACAGTAGATATAATCCTCTATTCCGCATTTAGAGGACATGCATAACAAGATCGAGAACCCTGAGTTTTGGGACCGTGAAAAATTATTAAATGTAAAAATAAAATCGGCTAAAAAAGGAATCGGCTACAAGCTGCAAATGCTTTTGATACTACGCTCTAAAATTAGGTAAAAACACGGATAGCGACCCCTTTGTAGCAGTAATACTACAAAATAATAACCTGTAACTTCCAATATCTTAATTAATTAATTAAGGAACCAAGTTAAAATTTGTAAAGATACAAAGTAGTCCTGATACACCGCATATTATAAAATATTCTTACTAAAAACCGACACATATCTAAATATTTAATAACTACACCGACCGAAAAGTTTCCATGAATAAGCTAGCATAAATAATTCAGCAAAATTTATTAAAATTTAGTAAAAGAACTATCCTCTCGTTAGCCATCAACACAATCATAAGCGCAACCGTTTAGTACTAAGCACACTATGCGGAAACATGAATAGATAAAAGTGAGTGTAATTTGCCTATTTATTAATTAAACGCCTGAAAACGATGAACTATTATAATCAAAAGATCCAACAAGCTTGTACTAGAATGTTGATATAAACCTCCGAGAAATATTGTCATAAATAAAAGTTGCTTAAGTTAACCAACCACACAATTTCACCGATAGTATAACTAAATACTCAGACTAGATTACTCTACCGTTATATACAAATATATGCTATTATATACCTGTTTTCATATATATTACCTGATAAACCAAGTAGTTATACTCTAGCATAAAGCACAAGCTATAACACCCAAATGAAAAAATGACAACTCTCTTTGCTGCTGTAATTACGCCAGCCACCGAACTAGAGTGAGAAAATATAACTTCCAATGTATCACCTTTATTTAAATTATATAAATAGGTTTGTATATCAATTTAATGGCGTTTAATTAAACCATATCGGCATATATCTTATAAAAAACTAACTAACCAACTAAGTAAATGATTTGAAATCCAAAGGAAAATTAACACATAAAAAAGCGACGAATAAAATACATAAATAGAACTTTATAAAATACATAATTAATGTAGTCGACGCAAAAAAAAGAAAAAACAAACAACCATTGAAACAAAATACAATGAAGTTTACAGCGATAAGTGTATAATGTTACTAAATCGCATTGTTAAAATAATACCGCTCCCCACCGCTGTTACAGCTAGACGGCATGATATCATATTCCACCTCCTACAATCAACCCGTAGTTCCTTTCTTCATCACCCCCTTCTAAAAGCCATACTGCTCACATTCACAAAGTATACACTCGACAGCATTCCAAAGCGTAAACCACGTCCGAATATCTTATTAAGAAACGAATGTAAATTTGACTCTTTTTTAAATATCGCTTCATTTTTTGGTCTAAGTTGTACCCTTGCATTGGGATTTCACTGAAACATGTAATTACATATGTAACTGAAAACATTTGCATAATAAAAAGACTATATATATATATATATATATATATATATATATATATATATATATATATATATATATATATATATATATATATATATACGACGATTAAGCTACACTGAATATTCCGCGTCTCATCCACTCTAGGACTCTTCAGGCTTATGCGCGAATTCTGTGGGTGTTTATCGTTTTTATATGTTCCTCTTCTATTGAGATTTTAGTTGCCCAATCAGCTTTCTAGTCTCCACCGCGCCCTTCCTATCAGCCAATCGGAATGCATTTATCGGACAAAGGATCTGTTTTAAAACTAGGTTAGTGTTTTTAATCTTTAGTTTATATATAAATATATATATTTGTACATAAATATATGCACATATATATGCATACATATATACATACATATATGTAGGATCGTTTATGTATATTCATGTTTATTTATTTTATTTGTTTGTTTATTTTTTATTGTTTTTGCTAGTTTTAAAGCTATTTTGTATCGCTATCCTAGAGTAAATTTTATCTTGTGAACACAATTATTTGCTATTTCTCTTCTACAGTTTAATAGATGTTGGGGTTCTTTAAAGTACATGATAGAAAATTTTTCATGAAGGCAGAATCTACATGGGTATCTAGGTCTCTACACGTGGTAGCTTGTCTTATTATTTTCCATTCGACTACCGGCGAATGCCCGCTTTCTTTGAGTTCCCCGTATTTATTCACTAGTGTTGTTTTTATGCAGTGTTTTTATTGTTGAATGTACTTTGGTGGTCATAGTATCGGGTTTTGAAATCTAAGGAAGTCATACCTACGTAATATTTCTTGTGATTTGGGTTTTCTTTCGCAAATATTGTTGCCTGATACACTACGCTTTTGGTTAGACATTTTTTTTCAAGTGGGCAAAGTGTGCAGTGTCTACAGTTGCACTTATCTTGTTCGTTATTAGTATTTTTATTTATTCTAAGGAAGTCATACCTACGTAATATTTCTTGTGATTTTGGTTATCTTTCGCAAATATTGTTGCCTGATACACTACGCTTTTGGTTAGACATTTATTTTGTATTGGGCAAAGTGTGCGGTGTCTACAGTTGCACTTATCTTGTTCGTTATTAGTATTTTTATTTATAGTATGGTTGTTCTTGTCCGGGTTGATTTATTATTATTATTATTATTATTATTATTATTATTATTATTATTATTATTATTATTATTATTATTGTTATTATTTCTGCTAGTGTTAGTTTTATTTTTGTCAGGGTGTCTACTTTTCCTGTGTTTATTTTGTTGTTGTTTACATTGTTTTTATTTAATATTTTCTATTATGTGCTTGGATTATCATCTCTAAATTTTCGACCACAACTGTAGGATAACTTTAACGTATTTTTATTGAAGATTCTGTGTAAAGGGTTGGTTGCGGGAAATTTTTCAAATAAGATCTTGAAATTTCTTGCCAAGTTTTGTTTTTAACATTTGATTGTATGGGCCGTATAGCAAATTATAGTTCTTTTCTTCTATTTTTAATTTTATTATAGTTATTGGTATTTTGTTGCTTATATTTGATATCGATATTTTGTATCGACTATTTTTTAGGGCAGTTTCGTAGATATTGGTTGACCTGTTAAATGCATTTTCATCCCTTGAGTTATTACTGAGTCTACTTACGATCGAGTTAGGAATGTGCTTTATAATTGATGGTGGGTGATTGGACTTAGGATTTACGTATATTTTAGTAGCGTTATTTTTAAAGTAGGGTTCATCTATGGTTTTATCTAAATTTAACGTGACGTCAAGGAGGTTTGTTATTTTTATGCTAGCTGATACGTCTGCTTTTATGCCTAATTTTTTCATTTCCTTGTGTATGATTTTCTTAAAGTAATCTCCCTTGACTTTGTTGGAGTTTATTTTATTATAGATAGTTCGTCATCTCTATATAGGCTGATATCCGTAGTGTTAAATATGCATGTGAGGGTATATAGAATGAATAATCGCACAAAATCTGATTCCTCTGCAGAATCCCTGGCACCCATCGCCAAATCAAACGAATTTTTCATTTTAGTTTTTATCCATTGGTTATTGTTTTTTATTAGCACTAACTTTCTACATTTTTTAATGATGTTGATTTCTTCCGAGGATATATCAGTATATGCCTCGGTAAATTCTAGTGCAATGTTTAAAAGATCTTCGGATATCGAGGGATAAAAGTCTCTGATGTCAAACTGTATAAAGTACATTTATCTTTGTTTTCTATATTTTTAAACCAGGTGATTGCTTCAATAGTATTTGCGCACTGGTTTAATTCTAGGTCTTGTTTGATTTTTTTGTCTAGAAAGTATTGTTTTGCTAATTTTACCTATTTCTGGTTTAGTTGGGTTAATCAGGCGGGTGCTGGGATTATTATTAAAGCCCCATTTGTGGTCTTTAAGCAGAATGTATGCCTCTCTAGGTTTCAATTTGCCACCTTCATCGCTAATTTTTATTTATCGGTAATTTGTTTACTTTCAGTATTTATTATATCTATGTAGTCGTATTCGTTTGTGTCTAGTTCTTTGTAGTTTTTTGTAATGTTTTATGTGATTTGTTTGTTATGTTCTTGCTTATCTATTTCATAAAAGTTTCTAGTTTTATCTGTTTTCACAAGTATTTTATTAGAGTTGTTTATGTTTCTAACGATTTTGTGTAGTTTCCGTTGGATATTATTAGGTTGATTGTGGAGTTCTAAGTTTTTTTATTACAGGTCATTTTCAAAGTTTAAAGGTCATTTTCAAGTTTATCAAAGGTCTACTTAATTAAGGAGTTATATATATATATAAATATATATATATATATATATATATATATATAAGATTTATCATATGCGTATACAATTTCGAACTATTTCTAAATATATTATATATTTTAGCGTAATCTATATAAACAAAGCAAAAGTAGTAGTGGCATGTGGGTTTAACAGGTAGAATCAGAAAATACTGGTCGCATAAACTTAAATTAACAGGAAATAGTAATTTAACTACAAGGGTATATTGTAACGAGACAAATCCTTGTTTATTTGGAAGAATAACACATACACGTATATATCGGCAAGTTGAAATGCGAAATGTTTTTTTAACTGGCCGGCATGTTTTTTACTTCTTTCTGTGTATGTTCCCGTAAATGTCATTTCATTAATTTTGTTAATATTTAGACGGTTTTATTTTTCTCTCCATATGACGTCCGCCGCGTACGCAGCTGGAATGTTGACGTTTTGGCTTCGATTCTAGCTGATGGCGACACATTTTGCGTTCATGTCCTTTTATTAATAAATGCAAATATCTGCATGATTTCAAAACATTTGTACGTCCTTTACGGCGAGCGTAATCAAACTATTTATTTACAGGCTGGAAACATAAAACTTCTTTTTTATTTTCTTACAGATTTTTTTTTTACTGTCTTTTGAGAGGATAAGTAGTTTTTGACAATTACTTTTTTGTTGAAAATCCCTCAAGGGAAAAATCAAACTTCTCTACGATAAATCTTCCAAGATAAAGAACCCATTTAATTTACAGTTACAGAAATGCTTACTGATGTCAGGTTCCTGTGTTTATTTTCTTCTTTCTGTTACATGGAAAGAGCTTTTTGTTTAAAAAAGCGGACAATTTTTTTAACAGACTTTGTTGTTATTATTGTTGTTACAGAAATTTTTTTTGGAAAAATAAGTTATAACTGTAAGGTTTTGTGTAGATCATCGTTAAATGTAATAATGTACTTTTTGATAATGTTATATACGTTTGAACACATATTGTAAATTGTTTTAAATGGATGTATAATGATATTGTTTTGTTCCTAAGGAATTGAAACCATAAATAAGTAATTTTTTTATTACATTTTCACCCCAAACAAGGCATATTGCCTCATGTATGTAGAGGGCTACTATCAGGGACATAGGCATCAGGGGTACTGTGTAGGGAGTTGGGCCGCAAGATGTCGGTTCACGTTGCACTTGAACTTCTGCATGTCAGTACAGTTGGGGAAACAGGGACCCGACAGGGAATTCCAAAGTCGAGCTGTCCTGGTGAAGAAACTACTGGAGTAGAATGCTCTCTTACATCTAGGGATCTCTACTGTGAAGGGATGAGACTTAGCTGTTTGTCGGGTTTATCAGGGGTATTTACGTCGAGGGGGCAGATGTGCTTGCAGTTCGTCAGAGCATCCACCGTTAAAGTACTTTTAGAAAAGGCAGAAGGATGCAACATTTCGTCGATGGGACAGGGGCTTAAGATTAGATGACAGTTCAGGACCTATCAGATTGGCGACTCTCTTTTGCACCTTGTCTAGGAGCAAGAGACTAGTGGTAGATGCACCAGCCCAAATATGACAACAATACTCAATATATGGGCGAATGGTGGCCTTATAGAGGTATAGGATACATTCGGGCGTTAGTATCGTTCTAGAACGGAAGAGAGAACCTACGTTTTTCGCAGCGATCCTGGCGATACTCTCGATGTAATTGTTCCAACTCATGTTTCCTGAGAGCGTTAGGCCGAGGAGTTTAAAGGATGTACTTTCAGATAAAGATTCATTGGCCATTGCTATTGGTGGTAGAGAAGGTTTCTTGTAATTATTTATGGAAACTAGTTTAGCCTTGGCAGCATTGAATGTGACCATTCATTTATGTCCCCATTCCACTACAGATCGGAGGCCATCCTCTAGTGCTTCTGCCATTTCTTTAGATATTTGTTTTCCTGTCATTTCTGTTATAGAGTGTGGTGTCGAAAGCATATATACCAATCTCACAGGCAATTTTGTCAGGGAGATTATTTATGAATATTAGGAATAACAGAGGTCCAAGGATAGACCCCTGAGGCACTCCCGCATTTATATCGTATTGTTTAGATGTTCAACCATCGAGGACAATCTGGATTTGTCTCTTATCTAAGAAGGATTTAATTATATCATGTATTCATCCAGTGATACCATATGATCTGATTTTCATGAGAAGACCTTCATGCCATACCCTGTCAAAAGTCTTAGATATATCTAGAGCTACCGCTCCACCCTACCGCTTTGTCCAGTGACTGGTATATACGTTCTGAGAATACAGTTATGATATCTGCTGTTGAACGGGCTTGTCTAAATCCATATTGTTTGTCAGTCAGAGGTTTATCATCTGTAAGGTAATGGACTAGAGCTTGGTGATTATTTTTTCAAATATTTTGGCGAAAAGTGGGAGGAGGCTAATGGGGCGATAATTTACTGGGTCAGTTCTTTCGCCAGAATTCTTCAAAGCTGGTACTACAGAAGCAGTTATCCAGCAGCCAGAAAAGCAAAATTCATTAAGGCATTTGTTGTAAAGTTTGGAGAGAACTGGAGCTACTTCTGCGGAGTACTTTATTAATAGCACAACTGGGATGAGATCAGGTCCACATGCTTTTGCAGTGTCAAGATTTCTTATGATAGCATGCATCTGAGAAGGGGTGATTTTCAGATCGTTTAGTGTGGCGTCTGTCCACAAATGAAAGTCAGGCAGCGGGTGGTTGGCAGGGTCCAGTGTGGAGTTTGAACCAAATTCACTGGCATGCATGTTAGCCTTCTCAGTTGCAGAACAAACAACCTCATGATGGGTGGATAGTGGAGGAATTGTTGATTGCCCATTATGTACTACACTGTTGGAGATTTTCCAGAAGTCGCGCGTTCCTAATTTCTATGCTTCGATGCGTTTTTAGTGGTTTCATTAAATTCTCCCTTAGCTGTCGCTATTTCTTTCTTACAGCAACTTCAGGCTTATATATACTTCTGTCTGTTTGAACTGGATATGTCGGTTAAATCTGCGGTACACATGCCGCCTTTGCGCAATTGCGACTGTACAAGTAGAAGTAAACCATTGGGGAGAGGAGGGCTAGCTATAAAATTTCAGTGTGGGAACATTTGCTTCAATTTCTGTTTTGAACGATTCAGTGGTCTCATTTGCGCTCTGTTCAGCAGGAAGTGAAAATATATTTTGCGATGGGGCGTCCATGATGAGATCCCTGATGGCTTCCCAGTCAGCCTTTTTATAATATCTCGTTTTTTTTAGCAGTGCCTCTTTAATTTTGGCTCTATAGTTAAGGGCTATTTCAACTATTACCACTGCATGTTCGGCGTTCCCAAGTGGGCTGTGGGCATTAGTTACACAGTCATCGGGGACTGTGGTTAGAAACAGATCTAGAAGTGATGCGTGTTGTTCTTGCTGGTCTGGGAAACGAGTTGAAAACGTAACCATCTGTGATAGGGAATGAGATATAGAGAAGTTATATGTAGTCATACTAGCTGCGTCTGTGTGAGTAGAAAATCCAAGCCAGTTGCTGTGGTAGACACTGAAGTCACCAAACACATGCACTTGTGCTCTAGTGTCGAGGGAAAGTGCTGCATCTATGCTGTCAGAGACTTTGTTCATTAGGGTAAAGTCCTGGGTCGAGGGAGAGCGGTAGAGAAAACAATAGTAGCTAATGTTATGTTGCATGTTAAGTCTAAATCACATAAAAGCTTTATCGCCCGATTCTAGTTTAGGTTCTTTAGTCAAGGGGAGGGTGATCCGGATATATACTCCAAGCCCGTGCATATGTATGGGAGGGTGATCCGGATATATACTCCAAGCCCGTGCATATGTATGGCAGAGTGGGAGATATCCAGGCATGTTAAAGTAGTTATAGGGGATGGAGGATTGTAAGTTAGTTTCACTTAATGCTAAGATATCCGGGGTGTTTGTTCGGAGAAACGCTTCGACATCATGGAAATTAGTTCTAGGTCCACGGATGCTCGTAAATGCAAGCCTCAAGGCAGAAGGCACGTTGGTTTTGTTTAAGTTTGGGCCTGGTTTTAGCGTAATTTTTTTTATTGTACTGCCATTTTTTTTAGGAAACTAAAACTGAGCGGTAGATTGGAACAAATGTTTGGTCTAGGAATAAGTTAGAGTTTTATAGAGGGGCCAATAGAAAATTACGTAAACGGGTATTTTGAGGGATTTTCGGATATGATAAGCCAAAATAGAGCTTTTTTATGCCTATAACATTTTTCGCAAGACTTTCCAGGCGGTAGCATTAGATATGCAGCGGTTATTAAAATATATATGGGAACGTGTGATATTGTGTGCTTGTAAAGCATGCTGACCGTTACTGCACCGAACAGAATTATAAATCTCCTCACAACAAATTAAAAAGTAGGCGTTGAAGGACACGAGAATGCCTTAGGGTACCAAAGAACTATAAGAGTCGGGAACACGGACAAATCATATATAGCATTAAGAAGGGATAACACTTAAAATCTACCGTAAGTACGTAGGAAGAAAATATATAACACTATATATAACTTAGAGATGTATGAATGCGGGATATCTCTGTTGGGATCTTGGACTCTCTTAAAAAAATGACAGAAATCCTAGCAATAGCTAGAATTCAGAGGCAAATAGGAATTTTGGCACAGAGGATGGGCGTTATTTAGTTAAGTGTGATGTTTTCGAAGTCTTTATAAGGTTCCAAGTGTCCAGGTAAGAAAATCAAAGGTATTCAGTGTGATGAAACTATATATTTTTATAATTAGAAGCCAACCACAAAGATTTAAGTAAATGAGCTCTGATGTATGCCACAAAAGAAATAAAATAGAAATGAGACAAAACTCTAATTAGTAGAACAACCAGGCGAAAGAGAGGATCAGGATGCATTTGGAAGAAAAGTCGTGGATTTCGTTAGAGGTAAAATGGGACCTCGGTTTCCGGCATAAGGGTGAGTGGATGAAGCCGCTGATATGGATCATAGGAGGTATACCCTACACCCAAAAAGCAAATGCCAGGAAGATCAGAGAGAGACGCTGATCTAAATAAAATATATATGGAGTCAGTTGGAAAAGGTCTGGCTAAAGGGTTTTATGGTGTATGATGCTTCTCAGCTAAGTGGTTGTACAGATATAGAAAAAATGTGCTAGAATTTGAAAAGGCGTATTTTTTTTTTTTGGAAAAATAGGGAGGATAGGATGTTAATAAGAAGAACACTTAAATAAGTGAAAATGAGATTAAGATAAGCCAAGAATCGGACTCTGTAGGCAAAGTTAAGAAATGGAATGTGAGAAATCAAGGCTATTTTTAATTCTTTTATAAATCTTGATATTTACAATGCCAGTAAATTCCCCATATGGTTCTATGCGTTCGTCAGTTATGGAGGCATTCGGTCCGAGAGAGTTGATCAGCCAAGAGGTGACATGGACAGACCAGGGTTCCCTTAGAGGTGAAGGGATAGATGATTTACCATGTAGATACAAGTGAATTCCTGTACCAATATACCCGATAAATAAAGATATCATCATCATGTTTTTAACGTGTTGGCTCGTGTCGTCATTAAGTTACAACAAGAAATGATAATGTGTTTATCATCAATTATAACGAACTATTGTGTAAACTCTTCCAAGTGTTATGTGCCCCATCTCCTCGATCACAAGACATGTCTCCCATTTTCCAAGATGTTTTATAAGGAGTGTAATGCATATAAATGTCTTCTCGTCTACTCATCACTATCGTTATATCCGTCATATATGTTATCTTAATATGAAACTCCACTATACAACCTTTCTTTGTTTTTCAAGTAATACGTAAATATTGCTCGAGTTTCTGAAATTGGATATATTTATAGTCCAATCTAAATTTAATAATATTATTTTTCTTAAAAGTTAATTATAGTTCTGGTTCCGTTTAGGTGATATTCATATCTCTAAATAGTCTTTTTTCACATAGAATATATACCTCTCCTTCTATAAATAATATATGTTTTTCGTTTCTTAAAGATATATATATATATATATATATATATATATATATATATATATATATATATATATATATACATATTTAGTTTTCTTTCTTTAAAAAAGAAAAAGAGAAATTATATATACAAATATATGCATTCATTGATTTTATTCACTGATTTGATGAATAAAACTGTGAAGTTTCCAAATGCGAGTTTTTTACAAAAAGTTTCCCTTACCCATTTACTGAATTCACACATTTAAAAAGATATGACAACGCTTAATAGAGGTTTATGCAAATAAATACAGAAATTTTCACAACTAATAAAATATACATTATCATAAATTTCGAGAACATACATATTAATTTCGATGAGACTTTTAAATAATTGGACTTACGTAGTAAAATACATATTTTCGCTATTTTTACTAGATCTAAGCTTTTATAGGTTTTCGAGTATGTTGACAACAGGTATAGCGTAAAATGTTGGGCTAATAGGTAGGTTGGCAATATGATTTTTTCCAGAATACTTAATGCGCATGCTTTCGTCATAAACAACACATGGTTTCCATGTCAAGAATGATTTTCGAAATAAAATCTCCAAAACTTCCACTATTATAACTGCATTTGGACCACCCACAAGATCTACATGTAACGACGGTTTTCGGATTAAATAGCCCCAACCTCCCCTATGTTAAGAACGGCATCCGGAATAAAAACCGCCAACCACCCTATGTTTATAAAGACTTTCCAAATAAACACCAGGCATTTCCCCATATAAATAACGGCTTTCGTGCTATATTTTCTTATTAAAAGAGGTTCTTAGAGAGTCTTATTAAGAGTGATGTTGCGTTCTGTGTTCGTGTCATTAAGAGATTCATATATATAAAATGTTCATATTTAGAAGAGTTAGTGAGGAGGTAGTGTTGAGACAGTTTTAGTGTTCACATTGTAGATATGAGATGCCGAGACATTGTGTATGTAAAGACATTTTAAAACACATGATATATAAGACATATAATTACAATTTCACTTTACCTCTTTGGTAGAATTACAACACAAAGACGACGTTTATAAAAACACATGATGGGTTTATTTCTTCTTCGACCGGTCGTGGTTTTCTTAATCAAGAATTCAAAGTTTTACATCCTATGTTTCAAAGGTGACCGTCTTGCTTCCAGACGTTCGACTGTCCATGTCTCGACTCCAGACTGTCGTCTCTCGTCCTCGGACTCTCTCTCAGACTTACTCTCTCTCAGTTTCTCTCTGCTTAACTCTATAGTTTCTAACTATATCGAGAACTTCCCATTTTCCATGACGTCATACACACGTTAAAACATGTGTCTTCTTTCACGTGTTCTGGAAATGCGTGTCCAAAATTTTTTCCTTTGTTTAAAAAAGGAATTTTAACCTATATTCCCAGTAACCTATATTTCCAATATGGTAAAAACATGTTTATTAAATTATCCTAAAGTTGCATTCCTTTTCTTCAAACTATTTTATCTCTAAGCTAAACAATGGTTTGTTTTTGACATTCCATTTGCTAATTCTCTCTCGTAATCTATTTCTAAACCTAAATTACGAGGTTCGAATTTCGTCTATTCTATTTCATTTTCATTTTATCTAAATCTCTCTATTTTATACTTACATGAAAAGGAGACAGCCCTTATCATGTAACATTTGGGAATGAATACGCAACCTCTTCATGTTCAAAAACGATTTTCGAAATAAACATTCTACATCTTGATATCCCAAGAACAGTTTTCGGAATTATGCATATTTTCCATTAGGGGGAGTTAAAATTGTTGCCTTGTCGTCTGCTTCAGTTACACACATGCACTACTCGTTGGTTAAAATTAAATGGCTACCTGGGATTACATTAACTTTTTACAATGGATAACATGGTAAACGATTTATCAGCCACAAATGTAATTGTGATAATTTTTACAATCCCAAAACAGCCACAAATTGAAATAAACCAATGAAAGGTTAACACAAAAGCAGACATTTAAATATAAATAGAACATTATTGCTCATTTTCTCTTACGAAATTCAATAACATTTGCATTGGCTCCAAAACAATACATTTCTTTGTTCATCCACTCCTCACCGGTAGCTGCCAAGTCATTACAATATTAGGAATATAATTCTATTTTGTGTACTTTGTATTCCGAAATTATTCTATACCATTCATATTAATTATGATATTACTATAAGTTACGCTTAGAATGTTATGTCTAACAAATTATAATTATTTGCAATATATGATTTATCTATTAAAACAAAATGGCACTGCCCCTGGCAACCGTGAGCTCGATTCGTTCCTGAATCCTTTTTTCCATAAAAAAACGTTGTATGAATATTCGGCACTTCTGTAATACTGCGTTGTAAACACGTTTTTGGCTTTGAGTTTGAAGAATATTATTATGAGAACGCATTTATTTGATGATCAGCCTACACCACTTTCCTCACATATCCTCTATTTCATGGGAACTGGTTCACTAATATTAAAAAAAGGTCATCAATTGTATAAATTTTCATGCACTCATTTTGGAAGGTCAATGGCTGAAGTAATAACTAAGATTTTCACAGACATTGTTCAACATTTCCGCAATGTAAGATGACGTCGGGAAAGATCAATCTAGACTCCTTAAATGTATGCTTTTGCTATAATCAAATATAATCGTTTTTCAAGAGTTATCAATCCATTGATCGTGTCATTAATGAAGACCAGCCTGTATAATGTCCTGATATAAAAGAAAGTCTCTCTAGTTGTATCATTTAAAATCTTGAGCTAACTAAACTAATTAAATGCACAGTAAGATCTTTGAAAACTAATGTCTCTGAAGCCATTGTAATAACTGGAAATATTAAAGGTGAAACTGTGTGAATTACTTGGAATCTCCTAAATCTTTCTGAGACGCCATTTCAATTTCGTGTTTAAAATTCCCAATAAAAATAATAAAAAAAAATAAAAATAAAGCGGTCACACTTAAAATCTTGTTCGTGTAGAGTTTCCTTAAAGTGAATGATTCAGGTAAATTTACCAGCGTGCAGATCTGTCCTGTTTTAAACTAAATTTTA
Organism: Euprymna scolopes; assembly: GCF_053919585.1. Classification (NCBI taxonomy): domain Eukaryota; kingdom Metazoa; phylum Mollusca; class Cephalopoda; order Sepiida; family Sepiolidae; genus Euprymna; species Euprymna scolopes. The sequence continues at coordinate 115,004,121 of NC_136485.1, read as the reverse complement.
ATTATTTTATCAACAAAAAAGATTGGTAAGGCCATATATATATATATATATATATATATATATATATATATATATATGTAGATATAGATATATATATATATATATATATATATTTATTGTACATTAAATACTTAAACAAAAGGAGATTTAACATTTTTCTGATGCGCACTATAATACAGTATAATAATTGCAATTCTTGCAATATATTTAAAATAAGAAGGACTAAAGTATAATAGATTAAAGTAGAAAAGAGGATCAGGCTTTCTATAAAATCACCTATTCCATGAGGCATGTAGAGCAAACACCCATTATAAATTAATGTTTCGTTTAATCAAAAAGATAATTATGTATGAGGACGGAATATTCGAACATATCATATTCAACCTGGCAAGGCTGGGTCCTTCAGCTAGTAATTAAATATAAACAATAATTTAATAAAAAAAATGAATGAGTAATTACTTGACGTTTGTACTTTAAAATAATATGCATATTAGTTAATCTTTCTGTAGTCGCTCTAATATCTATGACTGAGTATATTAAGAAGTTCGCTTTAATACTCCTAAAACAGGAAAGTATAAGCTGTTAATATCAATGTCACATTGCGGAAAAACTAAAGTTAATAGGAATATAAAATCTATTGTTTTATTTTTATAACTATACTAGCATGCGTGGCCGGAGTTGCCCGAGTATTTGGAAGTGTATGTTGAGCAAAAAAAAATAATAAATAAATAAAAAAACGTCATTTTTAAAATGTGATCCATATTATGACCCTTTTAAATGAATTGTTTTGGGCTCAAATCAAGTTATTAAGTTAGGTCCATGTCCAAGGAACCTATATCTAAAATTTCAAGTGTGTAGACCACAATCTGTTGGAGGTGTTTGGTAGAGTTCTCAATGGTCAAATCGTTGAACTCTGACCCTTAATCGCTAAATTTCTGTCCAAAAATCGATCACATAGATTTTCCCAAATCTCACTATCCTGTATATCAAATGTTGAGTCTAAAAATTGACAGAGTTATTGCGTACGGAAATGTACACAGACACACACACAGACACTTTCACTTTTATAGATATACTAGCATTTTAGCCTGGCGTTTCCTAGGTGTTTGGGTGTGTATGTTTAGCAAAAAAAAAAAGTGGTAGTAGGAAGGCAGGCTCGAACCCGTACCGCAAAGGAGGAAAAGAACGGGGTAAAACCTAACTTTTATGCTGTTATGACCACCGCCAAACCGGAAGCGACCTTTTTTGAAATTAAGGATAGACCATCTAAAGGAGAGTATAACTTTCAAAAATATCGGCGACCCCCCCCTGTAGAAAAGTGTCTAGTTGAAGGGGAAGATATTAATGTTTTTAGCCAAATTTTCGAATTTTGTCGCATGAAAGGTGAACCTTTAAAACCATACTGATGTTGATAAAATCCGTCGCCTCTATTGAAAGTTTAAGGCAGCCATGCAAACATACATACATACATACATTTTTTTATTGGTAACTAAAAATTTTCGACCCAAACTGATGAAAAAGCTTGCCCTATCTCTGAATACCCTTTATGTAAAATTTCAAATATTTAGATTTTTTTAAACTTTGACCCCGATTATTACCCCTTAAAATGTATCGCTTTGGGTTCACCTCAGGTTATTAAGTTAGATCCATTTCCAATGAACTTATATCTAAAATTTCAAGTGCGTAGGCCCAAAATTGTCGGAGGAGTTTGGTAGAGTCCTCAAAGGACAACTCGTTTAACTTTGAACCCTTAATCGCAAATTTTCTAGCCAAAAACCGATCAAATAGATTTTCCCCAATCTCAGTCCCCTGTATATCAAATTTCGAGTCTGTACACTAAAAATTGACACAGTTATTGCGTAGGGAAATGTACACAAACACACACGTTCACTTTTATAGATATATAGATAGATAAGAACGTTTGAAATGTTGGTTATTTCTGGATTTTATTTTCACTTCCTTAGCGGTTAAGAGATGCGAGAGATTTCCTAATTTTAGACGTTTAGTATTTTTATTTATTTTTGCTACATGTTGTCAAATGTCATGCATAGTTTTACCACTTTTACGTGTAAGATACATTGTTGTTATTTCCGAGGATATATAAGCAGTTTTGCACCCTTGCTTATTTTTTATTTAATTTTCATTTAATCTGTCAAAAAAAGAGGAAATAACCCCTGCTATTTTGGTTTAAACTATTTTCAAAAATATGTAATTATAAAAGAAATAAATAAAAATTAAAGACTAATATGTCATCAAAAACGGGTGGGGACACAAGAAGCAATATCCAGATGTGTTTAGCATTTTATAACGGCAGTTCACCTTCTGTATACTGATAGATTATATATACACATTTGATTTCGATTGACATATTCGCATACGTCAATAAGATGAATAGTCTCTATTCTGTTCTAAGCAATCTAACCAACACTACCTCTAAACACGATTGGGTATCATTTTTCTGGTAGCTGAGATAATAGAAATAAATCACTCTGTTTATTTGTGAAATCCAACCCGCGTCCATTCGTGCATTTCTACTTATATTATATGAGGTACTTCTTTACAGTAGATTTGTGGATATTTTCTGTGTAAACTAGCCAAGAATTATGAGTTGAAATTGAAACTGAAAAGTAAAAAGTTCAAATGAAAACGGCTAATGGTTACTTAACGTAGAACAGGATATATTCTCATAGTTTTAGATGCTAATTTTGGGGATCTTTACTTCAATGCAGTAGAATAAGTTGGAATGCCCGTCCAGACACCCTAAGAATTTACGGTACCGCTTACTTAACGTGGAAATGTGAGTCATTTCTTAAAAAAGGAATGGCCAATACTAAGAATTAGTATTAATTAATTAAACAATTACTTTATTCAACATAATTTTAAATGATTTAGTAGATGGCAGAATGATATCTATTTGTAATTTAGATAAAAACTTAATGTATCAACATGATTCTATATGTTATATTCATAGGTCATAACATATATGGAAACGGAAACAACCATATATTTCAATAAGTGATATATTCTCATGGTTTTAGATGCAAGTTTTGGGGATCTTTACATCAATGCAGTAGTATCAGTTGTAGTGCCCGTCGAGATACACCGAGACTTTACGTTCCTGTAATAAATATTTTTATATTGTTATCATAATTCTTTATGTAAGAATCCGGCGAGTCGAGGGGCAGATATAGTTACTGTTAAGATCATGTAACTCTAACAGAAAAGAGACCTCATACCACACGAGTAATTTTCAGCAATCACCCTAATACATAGAATGAAATTATAAAATTTATTGAAATATAATAAGCATGATGTTATTACACGCTTAATTATGAATATGCTCTGGGTATTTTTTTTTAGTTGAGTTTAATAAATTGTCATAGGAACGATTATGTGGAACGGTTTAGACAATATGGGTATATTTTTACTCCAACAATAAGTATGGATCATGAGTCAATAAGCAGATAATTAATGCCCAGCTTATAAAATATTATTATTATTATTATTATTATTATTATTATTATTATTATTATTATTATTATTATTGTTGTTGTTGTTGTTGTTGTCGTTATTGCTGCTGTTGTTGTTTATATGACATAGGAAATGTGTCACTATACAGTTTATTTTTTATGAATTGTTTAACCACAACATACATAGTCTAATATAGGCTTCTTCCAGTTTATTTTTATAATTCTCTTGAAACATCATTTAAAATACTCGTCATTCTCTACGTTTTTTTTCGGATCTTCTCACTTATTAAACTGATGCAGCTATGTTGTATTTGTATAGTACATGAGTCTTAAGGTAAAGTTTCTTATTTTTCTCGATCTGCGATCCCGATTAAGATAACCTTTTCTCTGCACATAATTTTTTTTTTTTTTACAAAAAAGTAGGCGACAAATCTACCGGAGTCATTTCAAGTGTAAATCCTAACGGGGTTGTACATGCGACTGGGGACACCTTGTGAATTTCATACTCACAGGAAACTTCCTCCTCCGGGTGAAGCCGGTTAAACCCTGAATAGGGTTGGCACTGACTCCACACATCCACACATCAGAAATGAGAAAAAACAGCAAGCAAATGAACTGTTACTGAAAACCTCTAAATCGCCTATTCCCATTTCCTTTCCCCCTCCTTCCCCCTCTCTTTAAATCCCTCTTCCCCTCCTTCCCCACCACGCAAAAAGCAGGGTCAGCATGACTGGCACCGCAGCAAATAGTCGAAGGCCCAATGAAGATGAACGCCCCTAGGAGAAAAAGAACACACCAAACCTCCACTGAATGAGTGCGAAGTGACCTGGGACCTTCAGGGGGCAGCTGTATGTATCAATAAAAAACAGGTGAACAAAGAAAACTCTTTACACACACACACACATATATATACATATATATATAAATGTATATATATATATATATATATATATATATATATATATATACACTGTATAAAGATAGTATATAATTCGTCACATTTCTACATATATTTCAATATAAATCTTCATAGGAAAAGAATAACACTGACAAAATTAAAAGAAAGGCTGTAGCTTATACAACATAACTATATTATTTTCCTCTAAAAATAATTCAACTATACCCACTAAAAGCAAAATCTCTGCACAAAAACTGTGAGTCCACCCCTAGGAAACTACACATCTAGATGTCCAAATTGAGTACCGCTTGTCAGTTACTGTCAAAATTTTCATGTGACTCAAGTAGGTCATCGGAAGGTGTGATCTAATATATATTGCAGCTATCTTACTCTCTAATACTGATCATTTCAAAGGCTATTATAGCACACATACCAAAGATATCTGTGGAAATTGTTATATATGTATTGGTTTGCTACATGAAAATGGCCAATGCTACGAGAAGATTACGGACACTCTTAAAATAGGCTGCAGAAGAATTGATAAAATAATCAATTTGTAAGTGGGTTTCATATACAAATTTCAAGACGATGGGACAGCGTGTTAATACATATAAACCTGAAAGATAAAAATGAAAACTTCCAGCCGATGAGAAATGAAGACAAACAGCTTACATAACAATATGAAACATATTTTTTCCAGCTGGTGATGAAAATGATTAGAATCCGATGGCTGGCAAAATTGCTACATTGTTTCGTCTTCTGCCCCTCCGCTTCTTAACGGAACTTAGGCTAACTTTTTCTCCATCTCTCTCTCAAACTAAACTCGAATTTAACACTGACTGAACTGTGTCTTACGTAAGATTATATATTGATTCTATATTTATTTGTGACGTCATAACGCAGCCAAACATTTCATGCACATCGTTTTCAACACATGTCCTGGTAATATAATTTAATCATTTCATGATTCCTCTGACCTAATTTTGGTGTATAGTTATTATTACCACAATAGATAATTCACTGCATTTCTGGAATCGCATCTAAATAAAAAATGTATTCATTTTAACTGTTGTGCACTACTTTCGATACCAGCATGGCCCTTTAATAATAATTCATGTCGATATTAATTAATTCTTTTCTCTAAATATTGAGATTTGTCCTCTTCAATATAAAAGATCCCCAATCAACACCAGAACGACGACGGTAAGTTCGGATAAGGAAAGTCGCTGCTCCACGAATGACCAATCCTAGACCTAAGAGAACAACTTTTACAAAGAAAAAAATCATGGGTGGGATGCGTTGAAGCCCTGTAGATTCTGTTGATGAACTATAACTAACGTCACTCCGGGAAATAGTTTCTGCTATCGAGTAGTCTGTTCCGGAGATTCAGAAACAGTGGGTCGTTACCTTACTTTGACCTTCCAGTCCAACTCAACCAATATACGTTTAACTATTTTCTGCTTATATATATATTTAAATTAGATTTCCAAAAAGTAAAAATATTTGATATTTAAATCTTTAATATTAGATTTCCAGAAAGTGGACTCCCTCGAGCTATATTATATGTGTTTTGAAATTTTTATTATAGGTGACACCAAGATCTGGTAAATATTTCTGATCCAAGTTTTTTATATAACATATCGACCAACAATGATTAATGTTTGATATGTTAGAAAAATAATAGTACCATGCAGAAATAAGAGAATATGAACATCAAACGTTAATACCATGCACTTATACTTGTTACTGCTTAAGGAAACCATTTCCAAATTTATAGTAGACAACTATTTTTAGAACATAAAAAAACAGTTTAATATTTCAACAAAAGGGAGAAAGTCATCCACATATAATACTGTTGCGCCATATCAGCTCTCACCAGTGTGGATAGACTAGCATTTACTTCTAGCCAGGTGTGAAAATCGATCTATTAGTTTACAGTAAGCGTTCCTAACCGCTACGCTATTCGGCTGCTGCTAATATAATTATTAACAATGTTCAAAGATTGATCAAATATCTAAGCTCCATTTGTTTACATGAAGAGCATCGCTTAATACGCTCCTGGCAGATTGTTTTCTTATATGCTTAACCCAATGTAGAGAATATTCCTTGTGATACTCATACAATAATGTGTCTCTGTATCATATCTTATCTGTGGGAGTACATATATATATATATATATATATATATATATATATATATATATATATATATATATATATATATATATATATATATATATATGCTATCCGGCGGCATCTGTATGACAAAATTGACGACGGCTGATTGTTGAACAACGCGTAACCATGGATCTTCATATATATAAATATTAAACATCTATACAAATATTAGTTAAATATAATAATAGCAGACGCATCCATATGCTGCTAACTTACCTAGCAGTATAGTAGAAAATATAAACTGCAAAAACAGCATTTTCGAACGCTTAATATCGCTAAAAATAACAACAACATATTCGTACTTATATATATATATATATATATATATATATAGTTTATATATATGAATGTATATGTGTGTATGCATGTATGCATGTATATATGTATATATATATATATGTATATGTGTGATTGTGTGTGCGAAAGAGAGCCATAAAAAGCACAAACTCTTCACAAAATGAACTTAATTCTGATTTGACTCTACAACACACTGACCATTAGAGACAGAAAGTCTAAGACTGACATTCCTTTGAATTACACATATAGCGTTATCATATGTACAATGATCTCCAAAATAAAATTAAAACAACAAATTGTATACGAATATCTGAATAGAACTGAACAAGGCTTGAAACGCGTTATAAACATATCTGAAAATAAAAAAAAAAATTATAAAAGGCTGAAAATCCCACTATTGTTGATGACTACACTCTTTGAAAAATAGATTTTTTTCTCTCGTTGGAACTACACAACGATCACTTAAAAAAAATAAAAATATATATATATATATATATATATATAAATATATATATACATATATATATATATAAACACACACATATATATATATATATATATATATATATATATGACAATCACAGTCATATATCAATAATGATTTCCACAGTCATAAAACGTCGCAGCTCCGAAGATCCATGAAAGTTCAAAACTCAGGTTTCTCCCCCATTTTGGCCTATCAGCAAGACACATCCGAAATCGGGATTTGAAACCCGAACTTCTCTTATGCGATGTCAGTATTTTACCAACTGAGTCATACACACAAAAAAAGTTGGCTCAGTTAGGAGAGTTCTGACCTCGCCTGTCAGAAGCTTGGACTTTGTATTCCGTGTTGGTATGTGTCTAACTGATGAGCCCAAATGAGAGCGAAACCTGTCCTTAACTCCCAATTTGTTTGCTGTCATGGCTCTCGTGAGCTGCTAAGTTGTGTGGCTGTGAAAACAATTATATATTCTCTTACATTCTCAATATTTCTATCGTTGGTTCTCCCTGGGTGAGCTTATCGTGATGGCATCCTCCTAGCGAGTATAAAAACCGTACTTGTGAGATATCTGCTTTGGTTATAGCTGGTTTCGATAACCACATTTCTCGTTCGAGACGACGTAAGTTCTTCCATTGTTTGTTTTATCCGGGATAGTCCTGGCACTTTCTTGTGTATGTGGCGCGTTTGACCAGTTGGTAGAGTGCTTACATCGCATGCAAGAGGCGCGGGTTTCTAATCCCGAATTTAGATTTGTCTAACTGATGTGCTCTAATGAGCACGAAACTCAAGTCCTGGCATCCCGGTTTGTTTGCTCTCATGACGCGTGTAAGTAAGTTGTCTTGTGGAAATAATTATATATTCTCTCACATTTTGAAAATGTCTAGATATATAATATTTATATATATACTATTTTTCTTTATATAGACAATATTTTAATTATATAGACACTTATTCAATAGTCGCTACACTAAACATGCTAATGTTTCGGAAAATTGAGTTGTAAGAAACTAAATGTTACAATTCAGGTGACCCAATAAAGATTATTTGCCATCAAAGTCATTTGGTTCTCAAATGAAAGAAGTTAATATATATATATATATATATATATATATATATATATATATATATATATATATATATATTTATTTATTTATTTACAAGTTAGAAATGCATTTCAGCCAAGGCATCGGAATTTTTAAACAAAATGTTTTTACTATAGCCTTTAAAAATAAAGGTAAAGGATTCAATTTGAAATTTATTTATCATCAAAGTGCACTTTTATACATTTTACAAAGAAAGGTATAAACATTTAATACGTTACTTTGTAAAATGTATAAAAGTGCACTTTGAAGATAAATACATTTAAAATTGAATCTTGTACCTTTATTTTTAAAGCCTATAGTAAAAACATTTTGTTTAACAATTTTCATGCCTTGCATGAAATGCTTTTCTTACTTGTATCGTATCTTTTTAAGATTATATTTTATTTTATTTCTTAATTTGAATGTTAAAAAACTGAATGTGGTTTTGCATGTATTTATAAAAACTCTCCTCCTCTCCATTTCAGTTTGTATTTATCCTCATTCCACAACTAATTTTTGCCCCCCCTTTGTAATATTACATGTCTGAATATTCTCACTGTTTCAGCTTGTATTTCTCCTCACACCGCAACTTTTTATTTCGATTCCCTCTTTGTAATACATGTCTGAATAATAAGAAAATATGAATTTTTTTAACAAAAACTTTAAAATAACTTTTTTAGATTAATTTTTAAAAAAACTTCTTTCAGAATAGAAAAACTTTACAATTTAATAAGGAACATATTTCATATAAGTTTCATTTAAAATATTCAGTAGATAACGAGTATATTAGAGATAACCACTTCAAAAGGACTGTATAAGTGGTTACGCTTATTAGTAGTCCTCGCCAGCGAAAGTCTTTGTTATTATTATTATTATTATTATTATTATTATTATTATTATTATTATTATTATTTAAAACATTTTGTGTCCTGCTCTTTCGCGCGAGTTCTAATAAAAATAAAATATTAAAACGCTTAATTTCAGTGAGCGGGATGATATTAAGTAGCATTTTACACTCAAAATAGGAGGTCAGAGGGGAAATGAGAATGTATAGGCTTAATTGGATAACTGGGAAGAGTAGAAAGAGATAAAGCGGCAAAGGAAATGACAACTAAACAAGTAAAGAAAAAGAAAGACATCTGAGTTTATTATGATTGTCCACTGTTGATTTTCTTCTTTCCTATAAGAAAATAAATGCTCGCACACACACCATATGATAAAATGACTGAGTAACGTTGATAGTCATTTAATTGCACTGCCCCAGTAAACATTTGCACTTTATTGTTTACAAAGTCATTCTGCGGTTCGTATGCTACGGAAGAGCAACAGGGTACTGAATTAATCGTTTATTGTTAAAATCTTCACATTTTTCTCTTCCAATAGTGATATAACAGTATAACAATTTTACTAAGAATATATTTATGATATTTTTTACTAATTAGTTTTTATTTTACTAGCTGTATTATTATTATTATGAGTGTTATTATTATGTTCAATCCTTTACATCCAGTGAACATAACTACTTTAAATCCACAATGTACACCAAAAGATGACAGTGCCTTACTATATTTTTCCGGTGTTGTTGCTTAATTCCTCCGAACAACATGGATACAGGGGTTCTGTTGGTATATATATATATATATATATATATATATATATATATATATATATATATATATATATATATTGGTTCTTGTTAGTATTTCTGTGGTAAACTAACGATCAACTCCTGATGAGTTTGTTTAAAAAACAGAACCCTAGTACTGGTCAGTTTATTATTTTTAAAGAGCAATTTAAGGTTAGTGCCGCTTAGACAGGTATATATATATATATATATATATATATATATATATATATATATATATATATATATATATGTATATATATATATACACACACAAACATACACACACATATGTGTGCGTATGTTTGTCTGTGAAGAGTTAGAGAGAGAACGATATAAGGAAATAGAGAGGCAGCAGGTGAGTGCGTTTTATCAGCATAGCTAAATATTGAAAACAATGTCCGCAGATATTAGCGCACCTTACTCTACTATCTCAACAACACGCTGTATTAATAAATTGCCTTTCATATTTGTTTAAATTTTTTTAGTTTTCTTTCTTTTTTGCTCATATTTTCTTATACTTTAATATGTTTATGTATTCTAATGTTAAAACTTATACACATATTTGCTAATTATTATTACGTTTAAAGAACTTATATGGAATATTGGTTGTATATAATTTAATTTAGTTATCAAAATATGCATACCAGATAGAAACCTATATATTATAGATTTCTTAAAAATAAACATATTTTTTCCTTCAATGATTGACTATGCCCTCATGTTTGTTCCTGTTAAAATTTGAAAGGCATTTTAAGCGAATAATATGGTAAAAAAACTTATATTTCTTAGTTACATTGGATTAAGTGGATAGTTGCATTAGAGTTAATAAGCAAGTTGTGTGAAATATTTCGCCAGTCATTTGCCCGTAAATTTAAAATCTAAAATATTCTCTAGCATCAATATTACGTACAATATTTACTTAAAGTTAAAAAAAAACACCTAAATGAATACATTACGAGGTGGCTTATAAAATTTTCTAATCTTTTGTCGTGTGGGACATTTTATTAATTAGACAAAAATGCACCCTAATTCCCTTTAAATAGTATACTCCAAGTGAATACGTTCAGACAGTTACCACAACTTCTTGAAGGCCGCATGGAAGTACTTTTGTGTGAGCATTACAATGACACTTGTCACAGCCTCTTGAATCTTCTAAATTGTCCTATAACGACAGTCTCTAAGGTTATCTTTGAGCTTACGGTTTAAAATGTAACACAGAGCAATTTCTGGATGGGTGAGTTTCTGTCGTGATGCCCATTTTTGTACAATAGTCTGTGAATTTTTTCCCAGGAAAACTACTCTTGAGACAAAGTTCGTAAATCTCACCATCCTCAGCTCCTTTCAAATAATTGTGCGTACAGTTTCAACACTAATATCAGAGTATCAATTTATTGTCCCTATGGAAACACGACGGGCCTTATAAATGACATTCTTTAGTCGGTCAATAAACTCGGGTGGTCTGTCTACCTTAGGCGTTCATTCCATCTCGTTATCCCTCACAGACTCATTGACTTCCTTGAATCTCTTAGGCTACTTTAAAACCAGTGCTCAACTCATGTATTATAGTTCAAAAGCAGTTTGAAGTATTTATACGTACTGGTAGCATTTTTTACAAATTTAAAACATAAATATACATCATATCGTTCTTATAAAATGTCTTCGCATCCAGATTGCATTTTTATAATTCCTCAGCTTTTACAATCAGCCTTTAGTAATGGGTATTCCAATTCTTGCTGTAACGGTTTATTCGAACCTATAATCATAAAAAAATTGGTTAGTCATCTCATACGATAACTCGAAAAAATCTACGACAATTTTAAATGCCTGTACAAAAATGTCTGGAATCTTATTGAATATTCTTCTATGCTTATAAATATTCTTCTATCCTTATAAATAAGCTTAAAAATATACCAAAATTGTTAATTTTGGCTAATTTGTTGTTGTCTCATATGGTACGGGTATTATACTAGTTGTAGATAAACCTTTATGTAGAGTATAATGACACTGTCTGGAGTATATATTCGTCGACCTAGTGTCTGCAACCGCGAAGAAAATAATTAGCTGAACCGATCAATATAATCTCTTTCTTTGGCCGACTTACGCCAGCACACGCTTGATTAACTTGTGAAAAAATATGTTTTGATTCATTTATGATTTTCAGATAGCTTTCACTTTTGTAATTACGATCATGTCAACCATGTTTTTACGTCACTATTTTGCATGCGTCAACTAATTTGTTAATGGTGCCATTAGATAATGCTGCTCCACAAAGAACTTTGATCTAATTCAAATGTATTCTTTTCCACAGTAAAATCACACACACACACACACGCACACACGCACACATACACACACACACACATATATATATATATATATATATATATATATATATATATATATATATATATATATATATATACACCCGTGAGCAAAAAAATCGGCCAAACACATTTTATACATTTTCTTGCACTAAAAGCTATATTAAACAAAGAACACTTGAACAAAGAAACTTAAACGAGATTAATAACAGAGAACAAGACATTTAATTTAATAGATGCTTCAGATGGAATCGCATTTCCTTTTGGTTTCTTTAACAGATCAATCCTTTTAGACATTCTCTCAACGAAAGTGGAACACTGTAAAGAGGAGAGGCTATTCCATTCACTTTGCACAGCTTCCCACAGTTTGCCGTTATTCACAAAAGTTCTTCCGGCTAATGCAAGAGATATTATGGACCAAATATTCTCAATTTGGTTTAAATTGGGGCTTTCAGCTGGACAAAATACCACACCAATTGAATTATCAGAAAAATCATTTTTTGTGACTTTAGCAGTGTGTTCAGGGGGAATTATCATCTTGCAAAATAATGTTCTGGGGCATTCCCAGCTTCTGGATAGTTGGTAACCGTTATGTTTCTAAGATTCGAATATATTCCTTTGCATTGATTGACTTCTCACATCTAATACGTTCCCCATACAATTATGCATTCATTCCCGTCTTTAACTCTCATTTTTATGCCACCTGGTAAACACCTTTCTCCAGTTCTTTCATAGTACCGGTCGGGAAGATCAGGAACATCACTATCGAGAGAAAATCTTGATTCATCTTTCCATCATTTATTGTTCTCCTTAGATAAACGTGACTTCTTTGCACACCTTTAGAAGAAAATCACATTTCTTTAATTTGTCTCGATATTATATATCTAGAAAGAGAATTTCCAGCTCCTGTTTTGAATTCTTTGCTATGGTCAGCATAAGTTTTTTTTTGATCTTTCAAAACAATTATTTTAAGCATGTGGTCTTCCTTCCAAGTAGATGCTCTAGGGCGACCAGATCCAGATTCCCCTTTTATCAAGCGTTCGATTTCGAACCTTTGACCAATTTCCTTCTCTACGGGAAGCGATGTTTTCACATTTTCTTTTCTTAAAATATCTAAAATCTTCATTTAAGTCATATATATATATATATATATATATATATATATATATATATATATATATACATATATATATAAACATATATATATAAATATATATATACATATATATATATATATATATATATATATATATATATATATATATATATATATATGAATGAATGATGTAAGCAAGAATTGCTTAGTTTTTTAACTTATTTAATCATTTTCCTATTTTAATTGTTTATTTTTTAATTATTTAAATAATTCTTTTAATTGTGTAAATCTTTGAAATAATTAACGCGTTTCGGACGTTCTTTGAGCCGTCTTGTTTAGAAAGTATTACACATGTATTTACGAATTATGTAAAATGTTTTACAACGTTTTTGCTGACTATTATGGCATGTATCCAAGGAGTAGACATATCTGTAAATGTTTCTACAATTTTTCATGTGTATATTCCTGCCCCATCCAACTACTGCAATGGGTGTATTTTTTGTTTGTTTTACCCCCCTTACCTTGCGTTTCCATTTCTCTCCCTTTAATCATTTTCTTCTTACTTGCGTTGAGATGTGAGGCGAAATTTTTTCTTGGTCAAGTAAGTGCGTCTGTATGTGTGTGTGTGTGTGTTCGTATGGGGGATGAGTGCGTGTATGTGTGTGTTATGTAGAATGTATGTTATGTTTTATAGTTTGAGTAAAAATTGTGTAGAATTCGTTATTTGGTAGTGATGTTTTCATTCAATTTTAATTTTTAGAGTTTTAGATTTTATTTTGATACTAATGTGATTTTTTGTTTATTGACCTAGTCGGTTGAGGTATTCAAATAGTTTGTTTCTTGATATAAATGAGCGATATTTATGGATAAGCATAAAGTATTTATAGTGTTCCCATTTGTCTCCACACGTGGGAAGGGTCAGAAATAGGATCGGCTTTCAGTGTGGAGACGATCCCACTTCGCTAAAAGACACAAAAATAAGAATGAGAATTGTATCAGTGACAACATATATCTCCTCAACTGACCGAGGACAGGAGCGGCAGTTGCAATATCAGAACATATACTACGCTGTAATTCTAGGTGTTGTTTATTGTTCTTAAACTCGTAGTAACTGTAAGTTTTGTATTATTGAATGTGTTACTTTAGAGATGCGGTATATTTGTGCCGGCGTGTGTATTATGTATGTGAGCGTGTGTGTATTTTAATGTGTCGGTTCTCATTTATGTCTTGAGGTGAGTACATGCATATGTACGTGTGTGCGAATATGTCTGGGAGGTCATTTGTTTGTGTGTTGATATCAAACTCTACTTATTTCGGGATTGAATCTTGTTATGATTTTTTTTCCTGTGTATTTAAAACTAATTGTCTCTTTGGAAGATTGACATTATTTGATGTTATTTTAACTGCATGTATGGAGTGTTTTGAGACATAGAGGTGCCTTTTATCTACAATTTTAATATTGATCTTATTTAAGGTCATTGCGGTTATTTTTTCCATAGGGTATATGTAGGATTTGTCGCCTGCTGTATATCTTAGTGCGTACAATAGGTTTCTGAATGTAGATTATAGGCATTTTATATTCTGAATATATGTGTACGATTTTGGAATGTGTAGGTGTTCCTTCTATTATTATATCACAAACTCCTCATCGCAGTATGTTGCATTTTGTAAGCCCTTTTGTAGTGGGTTGATTAAGTTTAGAGGCGGTTAAGATATGTTTTGAGTTTTTGAGTTTGCGTTTGCGTTTTATTATTTCTGTTGTTCCATTATGTTGTTAGCTTCTTCTGCTGACTGAGCAAGGTAAGGTTTTTGTTATCTCTGTAAATAGTGCTTGGGTTATTTCTATTGTACGTACAGACCAAATCGTTCTTTGTTGTGTGTGTTTTAGTTTCTTGATTGGTCTACTGGATTTTTGTTGCTGCTAGTTCGATAGCTTGGTACAGACTTGTATAGTTTTATATATTAATCATGTGCATATTCGTAGGTTTGTGCAATTTAAGTAAATATTTTCAAATGCAGACGTTAAATCTCGTAACAGAACAAAGTATACTATGTTTACAATAAAAAATAATATCGTTTCGTACTAAAGTCATACATTCTAAAAATATATCTAAAAGTATATGTACACATTGCTATAGTTTTCCATGCACATATATATATATATATATATATATATATATATATATATATATATATATATACAAACAATACGCATGAAGCCTGTAAAATCAGTATTAATGACATTACACAAAGCAAATTGTGTGATCCAGCTCAAGAAATTTGTTGTGTTTATTACTGTAAGCCATATATATATATATATATATATATATATATATATATATATATATATATATATATATATATATATAAACTAGATTAGAACAATAGTATAAAGAGCAGAGTGTATTTTAATGTAATTGTAAAATTACTAGTTTAATTAAAATACAGGGAAAGAAAAAGTGTTCCTTGTAATTTAGATATATAATAAGCTCGATAGGTAAATATCCTAGAGCTAATTTAATATTTAGTAATGTGATTGCTAATTTTAAAATCAAATTATAATTAAATTAAAAATCTGTTTCATAAGAAGGAACCACAACAAAATCAATAATTTGTACGATCGTTTCGGAAAATCGTACAAATTATTGATTTTGTTGTTGTTCCTTCTTATGAAACGGATTTTTAATTTAATTATAATTTGCTTTTTTAAATTATCAATCACATTACTATATATATATATATATATATTATATATATATATATATATATATATATATATATATATATATATTCAGAATGTGTGAGAGAATAGATAATTATTTCCACTGCCAGAAAACACATTTATAGTTTGTATAGATTCTTGATGAAAAAATATGAACCAAATTCTTATTGATTACTAGCATGGGTGCCCGGCGTTGCCCGGGTGTTTGGAGGTGTATGCTGAGCAAAAAAAAGGGGGTAATTTTTTAAACTTTGACCCCTATTATGACCCCTGAAAATTTATTGTTTTGGGCTCAAATCAAGTTATTAAGTTAGATTCATGTCCACGGAAGCTATATCTAAAATTTAAAGTGTGTAGACCCAAAATTGTCGGAGAAGTTTGGTAGAGTTCTCAAAGCTCAAATCGTTGAACTTTGACCCCTTAATCGCCAAATTTCTGGCTAAAAACCGATCACATAGATTTTTCCAAATCTCAGTACCCTGTATATCAAATTTCGAGTCTGTAGACTAAAAATTGACAGAGTTATTTCGTAGGGAAATGTACACAGACACACACACACACACACACACACACACACACACTTTAACTTTTATAGATATATAGATTTAAAATTTGAGTCTGACAGAATGACAAAATTATATTGCAAACCGATATATTAAACAAACGAACTTCAAAGAGACAAATGAACACATAAGTAAAAACAATTTGTATTAGAAAACATTTATTATTCCACGTCTTTTTTTTACAGATCTGACGACTGGGATTCGCTCTTAATAAAAATTGTTTTTTATAGTCTTAATTTTGACTTCCTTTTTCATAAAAAACTAAAAAAAAAATCAAGAAAGAAAAGAAATTTAATTTTATTTTTTCATTAATTTCTTTCTGTGCAAAGCAATTCTTTCAAACTTACTCTGTTTCCAAAATGTTTTTATTTTATTCCCCTCCCCCTTCATTCATTTTCCTCCGCATCCTGGCAAGATTACTGTACACATAGATTCGAAAAAATAGTCAAAAACAAATATATAAATAAATGTTATCAAAGGCAAGATAAGTTACTTTTCTACCTAACTGGATATCTTTTTTGTGTTTTTATTCAATGTAATATATTTATTCAGCTCGAAAAACATACAGTGTTTACCGATGTGTTGGAAAATTCAAGATGGCGTCTCACACCCTCTTTAACACCGTAAGTTTGGGAAAAGGTGTTATAAATAAAAAACTATACAAAATACTATTAAAAACCCGCCGAATATATGTCAACCTATGTCACGGTAACATATATTGAGCGAGTTTTTAACAGTATTTTAACAGGGCACATCGTAAAAACTGACCCATTAATTTTCCTGAAGTAAAAACTATATAGTTTTTAAACTTTTAAAACTGTACATTATAAAAAGAAAACTGTTCGAGTGATTTTTTTTTTTTTTTTTTTTACATGGGTGTCACCACTTATCAAGGCCCAGAGGCCACTCAAGGATAAGGGTTAATAGGTATACATTAGTCATTGTGATTTTAGCATAGTAAACAGTGGGAATTTTGTAACTTGGATTACTTGAAAAAGAAAACTGTTCGAATGATTGAAAATGAAAACAAAATAACAATGTAAATATATTGATAAGAAAAAAACAAAAACAAACGAAGTTTCCGTTTCAGGAACCCGAGTTTAATTTTATGTCGTAATCATTCAACTCGTTAGCGGTTTTATTCAGCGATTAGGGATAACCATACGACATATCTAATTACCAAAGCGATTTTTTTTTTATTTTTTTTTTTTTATTAAAACTAAACCTGTTTAGTTTTAATGAACCAATTTTTTTAAAGCCAACACTTTAGTTATTTTGAGAGCGTGCAACTGCACCCGAAAGGTTGATTAGGAAACTCCAAATCCTTTTATGACTCGGAAAAAAAAGGGCTTTTTATCGGCTTAAATGATAAACTAATGTTAAATATTAGTATTTGCCATCGATTCTGAAATAAAATGAAATCCTGACATTGTGATCATTTTTGCAGGTGTTATGTGCCAAATATTGAAATAAGAATGTTTAAATTCAATTATTGTAATTTAAGTCTTTAATTTTAAAGTCGATTTTATTTATAAAATATCTTTTTAGAAATCAATCTCAAAAACAATCTGAACAATAAATCTCTTTTGTTATGGCTAAGTTTTTGTCAAGGGTAGAAATTATAATAGACAAGTATTCATCCATGATGACATTTTACCGATTTCCTGGTTTACAGGTATTCTTGCTAAATTTCTTCGAAAGAATTGACATAAACAATACTTCAACTAAATACGTATATTTCATGCAATAATGACTTTTATTTCTTCTGACTTTTCCTAAACTAAACATAAAACATCGGTTAGGGTTAGTTTAACATTCTGTAAAAGTACCTTCCGTTTTTTTTTTTGTTTTTTTTTTTTGTACTTCTGCAGAGAAGGTAAAAAACCGATAAAAACTGGATATATTTTTCGTGTTTTTATTCAATTTAACATGTTTATTCAGCTCGAAAAGAATACAGTGTTTACCGATGTGTTGGAAAATTCAAGATGGCGTCTCACACATTCTTTAACACCGTAAGTTTGGGAAAAGGTGTTATAAATAAAAAACTATACAAAATACTATTAAAAACCCGCCGAATATATGTCAACCTATGTCACGGTAACATATATTGAGCGAGTTTTTAACAGTATTTTAACCGGTTTTTTATTTATTACACCTTTTTCCAAACTTACCGTGTTAAAGAGAGAATCGGCCGCCATCTTGAATTTTCCAATACATCGGTAAACACTGTATGCTTTTCGAGCTGATTAAACATGTTAAATTGAATAAAAACACGAAAAATTTGCCTTTGATAACATTTATTTGTTATATATTTGTTTTTTGGCAACTTATTCGAATCTAATTTAAGACCACGAGTGAAATGAGAAAAAGAAGTCAGCGGGTTTGGTTGCCATAACAACGTGACGGTAGTGAACGTGTGTGTGTGCGTGTGTGCGCGTATTTCGTGTAGTTTAGTTTCGCATAATAGTTTCGTATTTTTTTAATTTGTAAATAACAAGTTATTAAAAAATTAAACCCTTCCAAGATGGACAATAAATAAAGCCATAATATTTTATGGTAAAGGTAAGAGCGTAGAAACGATTGTTTTTTAGGAGATGTGATTATTGGATTAACCAATCAGAAATCGTCTGTGGCACACACATCTCTGTTTTTATAGATATACTAGCAATCGGTGCCCGGCGTTGCCCAGGTGTTTTGAGGTTAATGCTGAGAAAAAAAAAAAAAACGGTCAATTTTTTAAAACTTTGACACCTAATATGACCTCCTAACATTTATTGTTTAGGGATCAAGTAAAGTTAATAAGTTAGATCCATGTCCAAGGAATCTATATCTAAAATATCAAGTGTTTACTTTTTAGACCCAGAATTGTAGGAGGAGTTTGGTAGAGTTCTCAAAGGTCAAATCGTTGAATATTGACCACTTAATCGCCAAATTTCTGTCGAAAACCTATCACATCGATTTTCCCAAATCGCGAATTTGGCCCTTTTTTAAAGCAGTTTGGCCTTCAAAATTTCTGTTTGGCCTTTTTCTTCACCGATGAAATCTGGAGACGCAACGGGAATTTTCGGCAAAAAAATGTTGTTACTATGCACATCTATGTAATGAAATACAATTTGTGGCAAAATTTCAGGAAAAACTAATGGATGGTTATCTCGCAATAGTCCGGACAATTCGCTAAATTATCTCGTCAAAACCATAAATCTCGATTTTTTGTGCATTTTTTTTGGGGGGGGGCTAATTTGGCATAATAGTGTCCATTTAATAGTATTTTCTTGTAAAAATAAAAAAATAAGGAAAATTACCAAAAAAAACAAACAAGAACAACAAAAGTGTGCCGTATTTTTAAAAGTTTTATTGCGTTGTTTTTATTTGCTTTTTTTATTTCATCGGTTAAGAAAATGGCCAAACAGAAAATTTGAAGGCCAAACTGCTTTAAAAAAAGGCCAAATTCTCGAAATTTGGCCTTCAAAATTTCTGTTTGGCCATTTTCTTCACCGATGAAATAAAAAAAGCAAATAAAAATAACGCATTAAAACTTTTAAAAATACGGCACACTTTTGTTGTTCTTGTTTGTTTTTTTGGTAATTTTCCGTATTTTTTTATTTTTTCAAGATAATACTATTAAATGGACACTATTATGCTAAATTAGCCCCCCCCCAAAAAAAAATGCACAAAAAAACGAGTGAACGCGCGTATTTTTTTTTTTTAGTTTAGTTTCATAATGGCGGCCGTGGTGTCGGAGGTTCGATTGTTAGATTGTAAGTTAGTTTCGTATTTTTTTAAGTTGTAAATCGCAAGTTAGAAAAAAATTAAACCCTTCCAAGATGGACAATAAATAAGACCAAAATATTTTATGGTAAAGTTAAGAGCGTAAGAACTATACTTTTTTAGGAGATGTGATTATTGGATTAACCAATCAGAAATCGTCTGTGGCACACACATCTCTGTTTTTATAGATATATAGATAGATTACTAGCAATGTTTATTAAACAGATTTCTTAGAGATTTACACTTCTCCCTCGGTTGTATTATATACGTCTTTTTCAAATGCGTTATTTACGTGTAAACTATATAAGACTAAGGGTAGAATTTAACGCGACATTGGCATATCTATCAAATAAACATCTTGAAATAGGAGTCGTTCCGAATGATCCGTAACTTAGTTATTGTGCAGAATATGAGACTTCGTTTATTTGTTCAATGAATATGTATTATTTTAGGCAGTAATGCCCGTTGAAACACTTCAAATTAAAGCGTGGAAAGCAGCGATACATATTTATTAGGGTGAGAAAAAAACGATACGTATTGACCTAGATAAATATAACTTAAGATTAAATTAAGAAGGCTGTGTTTATAGAGGAAAATATATTTTCAAATTAGGAGCAAGAATCTAATATGTAATCTCTTAGAGTGTAAATGTAAAAAGGAGGCAGATATTTTTATTAAATTTAAATAGAAGTTTAAATGATTGCAGTAAATTTTGTAAGTTTTGGAATCAAATCATTGAACAAAAATTTGATGTAGACTTTTTCGAAACATTATCTCTGGCATACACATTATAATTAAAGTGACCATTCGAAATCTATCTTTGATTAAAACTCAGTAGACTAACGACAGGGTTAAACAATAAATCTCGCGCCCAAACGAAACAAACACTACAGCTTTATTTTAAAATGTTTATCGAAAAAATCCATTAAGGTAACTTGATTATGTAGTAGAGCTGACATCTATTCAATGCAACCGCTTTTAGCCCCAATCACTGCTTCGATACACGTTTGGAACTGGAAGAATACCTTTTCCACCAGCGCTCGCGGGGGTTAGGTGAATACTCATCGGATGGCAGTGATCTGTCTAGTTTTGGTTTTGTGGAAGTTCATGTAGGTAATGTTCTTGACGTACGAGCAAACGAAGTAATCTAGACGTTTCAAATTATGAGATGGGGGCAGTTAGAGAAGGGTACAACGTCGTAGAACTACTTCTAAAGTCAAGCCTTTGTCTATTTGGACGAGCGCCAGCGCCCAGTTCTGCTACCACATACATGGTCTGCCAGCGGCCACGTGATTGCACAATGGGATCATCAGACTCTAAAACAAATCTAGGCAAAGTTGATGTTGGCTTTCCATCCGACTTCGAAGCTGTGAGATGGCATGATGTAGCCTTCGTTTGAAACCACACCAACGTATAATACTGTTGCCAGATATTCTGCTGAGCTGGGAGATCAAGCGTAAAAACGTCCGGATTCTCATGCTGAGGGTGCTGGCAATGGTCCTCTTGGCATAACTTTGATTGGTAGAGAACATGAGTTGTAGAGTAGCTTAGCTTGTTGAACACTGTGTCATTTTACAAACATGGTAGAACATTACTATCGCTATTGAGATTTGTGCATAATTGACTAAGTAGTAGATAGTCTGCAACAATAAATAAAAACCGGTTTTCATCAAACAGAAAATAAAACAGGTCGTCTTTTGAATGCGGGAATTTTATTGTTACAACCTGCATGCGTTAATATAGTTGCGTATTTTTTTATTTCTATAGGTTAAAATTCAAAGCTTTGAGTACTTAATGATTTTATTTTCGATAATTGCTCTGTCAGCGTTTTGCTCGGTGTAAAAGATAAATTTACATTTTTCTTTCATTTCTCGTCTTTAGCACATTTCAATATATATAAAAAATAAATGGTGTTCTCATACACCAAATTAATCGATATTTGTTATATCTCTAATAACTGCTCTTTTATAGATTAATAGCAATAACGAAATGGAAAATAAATACAGTGAAAAACACTTAAGAAGAACAAACATAAACATAGACTTGGTGTCAAATTACAGCCGTGAAGAATCGAACAATAATTCTATAGACAATTGAAGTATAATTAAACCTGACCTATATTTGAAAACATTAGGCGAAATGCTAAGCAAATATTTTCTCTGGTGTTGTTTTACCTGTAATTACACTTAAGATGCCATTTCCGCTCTGCGCTATGTTCTGTTCACAACTAGCAGTTAATAATCGATTGTTTTAATCGATAGCGTAATTGACTACGGAATACGAAATGCTGATTACCATGAACAATTTGCGTCATTTGCGCAGTATATTATTTCTAAATATATTTACTTGTACCGACCTCGCACATATGGATAAAAGAGCAAATCGAATTCGTTTAAGCTGATATAATTCATTTTTTGTAAAATATAAAGGTTTAAGATTTACAGAATTAAAACATCTTTCGATGTTCTCTTCTTTTCTTTTACCAAAATCATGGCTTCTTCTCAGACATACTTGTAGAAATACTCTAGCAAGGGCACATATTATACGAGGCAACACGTGTGGTTAGTTTATGTCAAACAGTTTGTTATATTATTGTTGAATTTATACATTTTAATACGGTATGTAAAAAAGAGAGATGCAAAACAAAGTTTGAAAGCAGTCAGCATTTAAATACAAATAATACATAATGATTCATCATGAATTATTATGTCGGCGTTAATAAACGGTTGTTACGAATTATCTTATTAAACTGGCTGCCCAGCGTTTCCGGGTTTTTATAGCCGTGTGTTCAGAAAAAAGCCCAAAAGTAATAGGCACTGATGAGAGGAGAAAAACAACTCAATATATTGTCGAGGCACGAGGCTATTTGTAAAAGCGTACTAATAATAGCGCAACAGCAGAAGCTTAACTATATATATATATATATATATATATATATATATATATATATATATATATATATTATATATATATATATATACAGTGCCAGCAAAAAGAAAGCCCGCATTTGTATTTTTTCAAAAACTGCAAATGTTAGCTAAATTTAATATAACTGTTTACACAACTTATACATCATTTGATTCGTCTTCAATTCCTCTATAATTTTACCTGTTCATATTTTACTTTTAATGGAAGTATTCTTTGTATTCACATTAATTAAAAAAATGACTTAAATTTGAGAAGGCAAAAAGAAAGTCCGCAATAACAGTTTTGCTTTAAACCAGCTTAAATCATAGCCTCTTAATATGTTTAAAATATCCACCAACAGGCAACAAAGGATCTCTAATCGTAATTGATGTTGTTCCAGATTACACAACGTAACATATGCCACAACTTGCTCCTTGTGATCGCCAGGAGCTAATTAATCTTCACCTTTCTCGTTTATCCAATCGATAAATCGGCCGCAGATTGAAGTATGATGAGAACACGGTACGAAAGTCTTCTAAGCACCAACCCACCGGCAGTGCCCGTAAATCTGGTCGTACTATACTTTGTTCTAACAGGGAAGACAATGCTATCAATATCCGCAGCCTAAGAAACAGAATTGAAACGGTTCCCCAAATTCAACAACAGTGCAATCTTGTTAAAAACGGCTGATTTTTTACTGCCATGAAAAGATTAAAGGACTTTAATTTGCGAGGATATGTTGCAGGACGCAAGCCAATGATTTCTGTAAAGAAGAGAAAGGTCCGTCTGGACTTCGTAAGATGCAATGAAGATCATGACTCTTCCTATTGGTCAAAAGAGACAAAAGCAAGTTCAATAGGCAAGGCGGCGATGGTAGGCAGTACGTCAGTCGGAGGAAAGACGAAGAATGTAATACTAGGTGCTCAGTTTCAAAGCTGCAAGGTGGTGGAGGTTCAGTTTTGTGGTGGGACATTATTAGTACCAATGATCCAGGGCCTATAGTTCGCCTGAAAGGTCGAATTAATTCGACCTAGTACATTAATAAGTTGACTGAGCATATTATACCCCACTTTGGTCGGAATTTGGATGATTACTCCATCTTCA
Organism: Euprymna scolopes; assembly: GCF_053919585.1. Taxonomy (NCBI): domain Eukaryota; kingdom Metazoa; phylum Mollusca; class Cephalopoda; order Sepiida; family Sepiolidae; genus Euprymna; species Euprymna scolopes. The sequence goes on along the minus strand of NC_136485.1, from coordinate 114,979,605 downwards.
TGCAGGATAATTCTCGCATTCACACAGCTAGCAATGTTAAGAGGTTCCTGGAAGAGCATGATATCTAGTGATTGGATTGACCTGCACAATCTCCAGACCTCAATCTTATAAAAAACGTATGGCATTACATTAAGCAAAAGCTTCGCAATAATAACATTTCAAATTTGGAAGAAATTTGGACAAAAATTAAAGGAAAGGGGAATGGCCTTTCCCCAAAGTATTGCTACAGTCTAATTGAATGCATTCCCAAAATATTACAGGCTTGCAAATAGCAGAAGGGGCATGCTACTAAATATTAACTAATTCATTGTGTTGCTGTTGTATTTGTGTAGCATTAATGTCCCAAAGTTACACTTAAAAAAGACTTTTCCGTTGTGCGGACATTCTTTTCGCCTACTCAATTTGAAGTTATTTTTAAAATTGACTCTCTATCTGTTTATATAAATATATATATATATATATATATATATATATATATATATATATATGTGTGTGTGTGTGTGTGTGTGTGTGTGTATACTACGCTTTTAAATTGGTCATATACTTTTTACTTTTTATAAATTTATAAATTAACTCTCTCTCTCTTTCTATATATATATATATATATATATATATATATATATATATATATATATATATGTATACGTGTGTGTGTGTGTGTGTGTGTGTGTGTGTGTGTGTGTGTGTGTGGAATAAAGATCACACTGTATAACATACAGTTAATATGGGATGAAAGTAAAAATTCAGCGGTTTTAAAGCAAGACAAGTGCAGATTTTTATGTATAAAAATTAAATTCGATATTTCGATTCATGACATAATCTTTATAAGAAGAAATATTTTTATAAATAGTTTTTCTTCTTTTTACGTACGATTATAGCGATGGCGGTGCCGGCAAGAACGCTATCCTTGATGTTGTCGAAAGATAGAGTTAAATGTCTTAGCCTTAGAAACGCCAGTCAGGCGTGTAATTAATTAATTTTGTATTACTTAAATACACGCCGAACCGGCGGTTCTACTTACCTATATTCTAATCTTCCATTTTTAAAATGTTCTATTTTTATTTTACATTGTAATGTTTATTATTATCTTAGTACCCTATGCTTCATTTTTTTTCTTTCTAGTTATATTTTAATGGCTCCATTCTTGTATTTTATATGTAGGAGTCGTCGTTGATAAGTTTCTTATGAGTTAATAAGTTTCGAGATTAGAGACAATCCGTTTTAAGTTGAACACTTCCGTTTTGACAAAAAGTAACATCTTACACAGACTTTTATCTCATGCGCATGTGACAAGATTATCATCGCACAAGCAGAAGGGCCACAGTAAAAAAAAATCGACAGTAGGCGCTATGATTTTACAGTTGCGAATCCGTGATAGTTCTATTTAGAGAACAATTACATTCTTGTACTTGACTTTCGCATTTCAAACTATATTTCAATCTATTATATAGGGTGTCCACAAAGTCACGCACGAATATTAATATTTATTTTTTATTAATATAATTTATGTATTTCTGGGGTCACATTAAGCAAATTGTTTATTCAACGAAGATTCGTGATTTGGATCAGCTGAAGAGTCGTATTATTGATGCTTGTCTTCAAATTGATGGTAATGCTGATTGACTGAATATATTATGATTGACTGAATCGTGTCTACAGGAACTTTGAATTTCGTATTGGCTCGTGCATAGCTGCAAACGGCGAACATATCGAGCTATTGTAATCCTTGTAAAGAACTTTGAATTTAAATAAATGTTACTACTATTACTTTTTTTAGTTTTTTAACTTTTTTAATTAACATTGGTGCGTGACTTTGTGGCCACCCTGTATAAAAAATACGTACGGAAATAGAAAGAAGGTTGTCTAGAATACGATGCTGACTACAGTTTCTTGTGGACTAAAATAATGCAGGGAGACATGTTTTTTTTTTAAATAGGAATCACCACTTATCAAGGCACGGCGGCCACTTTAAGACAAGGGTTATAGGTATACATTAGTAAATTTGATTCTAGCGTAGTTAACATACGTATGGAAATTTTGTAAGTTGGATTACATCAGGGGACGGTTCCTCAACACCTTGTTTACATTGGACTTGAAGACAATCAGATTGTAGTCAGCTCGAATGCAGGCATACGGAAGAGAGTCTCACATGCGTGCAGTTCTTAGAAAGAAGCTCCGCTCATGGAACATACATTTAGGGTTAGGCACAAATAAACAGTGTGGGCAAATTACTAGTATTGGTTCTTGCTAGAGGAGGTGTTTCCTAAAGATTGGTAGAGGGGCCCCACGGATTGAAGCTCAGACGAAATAACGATAAAGCAGAGACAGGCTCGCAACGTCTGTTCTGTGGGAAAGAAGTGACAGGGAAGAGAAAAGGGCATCTCTCACTTAGTTACGAATCTATTTTAAACTCTGTCAAGGCAGGATAAGCTGCTCCCAACAGCTTTAGACCAGATGTGGCAACAATATTACATCATTGGCCGTACCTGGTTTTTATATTCGTAGAGAATTGCATCAGGAGTGAGCTATCTACTGGAGCGGTAGAAGGGTCCTAGGGTTTTCCCAACGTAGACTACAATAAATGTATTAGAAGTATGAAAAATACGATTATTCTCATTCAATTACGGTCAAAATATGAATCCACATTTACTTTATATTCAAGACGCATATTGATATTTTGGCGTAGAGTTATGTTGACGCTTTATAAGAACTAAACACTAGTTATGATCTCCAAGCATATTGATATTATTATGAAATATTAACATTATAATATTGAGGAATCTTGGATTATAATACGGAATAATTTTTACAGAAGGATATACAAGCTTATATATTTTTGTGTATAGGAATATTAGCATTCAAATAAAGTGATATATTTGAATTATCAAATAGAATAATATTTACATCATGATATATACGGCAATTTCCTGTATTACACGATTATTTTTGGATAATGTAAAGTGGGCAACATATATTTATTATTCTCCATTATGAAATCATGAACGGAATTCCTTTTTACTTCCTTCCTCAATAGGTAGAATATATGACAGGTATGGATCGATTTTCTAAAATAACTTGACACACTTGTATACATCATGCTGACAATAACAATAAAAAAGTATCATACTGAATACTTCGCAGGAAAACGATATCAGTTCTTTGAATGTTACCTCTATTTATACAGGCATGTTCGTTAGCGGGGGAAATCGGAAAGTGTCAAAGGAGTTATCGAGTGTAAGGTTACAATGCAATGCGTATGATATGCAAATGCATCTTAGTTTCACGACATTCGTTTTCTAATTAAAATATCTAATAAACTTTAACAATATGATGAGAGTGAAATTAATGTCATTAATTTAGCAGACGTATATCAGTTCTAAAATCTACAGTATTAGAAGTCATGTCAGTATATTTGGTGCCTGTATGAACTGCTGATTTTTTTGGTATCATTCATTATTAATCGCAAACAGGGACGAGTTTCATATCTAAATAATTTGGTGACTAAACTATAATTCATTATTAATAAAAATTTAATTAATAATAACTATTATTAATAATAATTATCATTCATTATTAATCATTAACAGGGACGAGATTCATATCGAAATACTTTTGTCACTAAACTATAATTCATTATTAATAATAACTGTAATTAATAATAATTATAATTAATAATAACTATAATTAATAATAACTATAATTACTTATTAATCACAAACAGACGCAAGTTTCATATCAAAATACTTTGTGACTAAACTATAATTCATTATTAATAATAACTATAATTAATAATAACTACAATTAATAATAACTGCAATTAATAATAATTATAATTCATTATTAATCACAAAGAGCGAA
>NC_136485.1:114968247-114970747 GCF_053919585.1 Euprymna scolopes | reverse complement strand
ACATTGTTTTGTTTTTGTTTTTGTAAAATAAAACCTTGGTCCTTGCTCCTTTAATTAAAAAAAACAACAACTAGGGATTGAATAACATGTTCGAGGAGTTATAAGCTTAGAAATATGGGATGGAATTAGTCAATATTTTTTACAAAATTTCTGACACACCTAATGCTGAGCAGCTCCTGTTCAGATGTGACAACAGTACTCGATTTTTACAGAGCATTCTTCCATTATTCAGATAAATAATTGCATAGGGAGTTAGAAACTTACTGGAGGGGTGGGGGTATTTAAAGATTTTACTAGCGATCTTGGCAACAGATTTATGTATGTGTTCTATTTCACTTCAGGAGTGGAGGTCAGTTCTAGAAGTTTGTCAAGACATGCGCCTTCCCAAGACTTGAGCCATTAATTTCAGTTGGAGCGAAGGGAAGATCAAAGACAGTTTGATGAAATAAGAGAAGCTTGGGTTTCATTGCGTATAGTTTTGAATAGATGGCATACTGGGAAAATTATACAATATCGAGATTACCTCATTTGAATTCCCAGACTAAAGACGACGTCTCCACGATTCATTATGTTTAATCATTGTTTTCTTTGTTTTGGAAGAGATCGTTCTTCCAGTTTTTAGTTTTTGTAATGTTAAAACAGCTATTTACATTTTACAGTTACATTATTTGAAATTTTTGTAACGCATGCAGGATAATAAACGAAGGCCTTCATATTACACTAAATCATATAAAAATAATAATGATATCTAAAGTAATTACCAAGCATTATTGTGTAATTAAGCTTAACCCTTGAAACTCATTGAATTTCCCTACTTTAGAACGGGGGTTCAAATTTAAAAAAAAAGGTTACTATTTGCGCAAGTAACATTATCATTGAAGTTTACCCACATGCGTATATATATATATATATATATATATATATATATATATATATATATATATATATATATAGTTTTACTCTCAATCAACACAGAGAAAGAAGGATGAGAAAGCGTTGTACAGTAGAGTTAAGCAGAATAATTTTTGTAAATTAATTTTTAAAAAAAATTGATGTGTCAATTAGATAAATTTGCTACAAACTTCTGTGTATTAATTTGCAATTAAATTTAAACCATAGCAGGTTCATATAACTGAAAAGAGAAGCCCCCATGATTTTTAAGTATATAAAGCAATTTTAATAAAGATATGCTTGGATTCGACTGTTTATATATTAAGCTAAAATGGTCGAGAGTAAAGTCAATGAGAAGACAATAAATTCCAATAGGTGATTAAAGAAACAATGGGAAAACCAACACCACCCTATTTCATCCACTGATCTATTACCTGAATTAAATAGTGAACATTGATGTGCAATTAGTATGGAAGCTATTTCGATGCAATTAATATATGGCTACGTAAAGATGTTTACTCCATGGAACTTTTGTCTTAAAATATGCATACGGAAGGAAATGGGAATGCTTCCTTTTGCTCTGGCCAAACGACATATTCTTGCTTTGACTATATTACAAAGAAGAACAAATAAAATTGAAACAAGTCAAGCATCTCTCGTTGAACAAAAGAGAGTAAAAAGAAGCAGTGACGCATTTTCTGTTTGGAAGGTGTTCTGTGTATTAAATGATCATAAGTTTCGACTACTTGATTTTTTTTATTTTAAAAGGATGAACACTCTTTGAAAGTGAACATAATATAATTGTAAATATATTTCGAGGATCTATAATTTCTCACTTGCCTCTTATCTAACTAAAGTTATTGAAGAACCTACTCGTGTTTTGGATGCCGATGAACACACTGTAAGCCTTCTAGATCTTTTGCTGGCAACGTACTTTGATCTGAGCTTACCTCCAATTGTATTTGAGGTGTTATCCTCAGATGTCAATCCATACAATAGTCTAAAACTCGCAGTTACATTATATTAATCTGAAACAAAACTTCTATCTTTTAAACACTGACGCTCATATTCCAATTTGTCTCCAGCTGAAAGGAACGTACTTCCGTTTAGCAAAGTACCATGCTTCGATAACCTGATGGGACTGTATTTCTCTCTTGACCTTGAATGAAATACATACATCTGATGCATATCTAAAATAAATGTAAAATGAAGAAATCGTTTTACCGTTCCAGAAATTGTCTCAATTCCAATGAAATCCTGTACTTGTACAAAATAAAACACGTCACCATCTTGAGTATTATTGACAAGTCAAAAATAAAGCTTCTAAATGTATCGCGCATCGTTTATAGGGTACATAACTGTCTTCGAAATCTGGAGAGTAATGACGTTTTACTGAAACCTTTTCGATGTACCAAAATGATTGGCCAAATTTTTAAACAGCTAAATTGATATGAACGAGCCGTGTGCTAAGTGGTGTTACGATAAAGAAAAGAGTAAAATACAATAAAAAGAGGAATGTGTGCAAAGACATATGATCACGATTATGATCACGTTAGAGAAATGATAATAACATCCAAGAGGAGACTAGAGGTCGTGTGTGGCCGGATAG
>NC_136485.1:114948247-114963247 GCF_053919585.1 Euprymna scolopes | reverse complement strand
CTCTGTCGGAAGCGCTCGATATGGATCCAACTGATACAATTTCGAATAACAAAACACAATGGAAACTAATCCGAGATGGGAGAAAATGAAACGGAAGGTAATATATATATATATATATATATATATATATATATATATATATATATATATATATATATATATATATATAAATATATATATTTACATACATATGTATGTATATATATACATATGTATGTAAATATTTATTTATATACGCATATACATATATATATATATATATATATATATATATATATATATATATATATATATATATATATATATATATATATATATATATGGGGGAGTGAATGTGGCTTTTAAGCTGATTGCATAACCCTTTGTTGGAAAGTTTATATTCTCTCCTAATATAAAGTTTTCTTTACAGTATTTCGGCCTATATTGGACGACGTACTATGAGATTCGTTTTCTTCTTTCTAATTCCGCAGAAGGCCATATCACTGCTTATTAATCTGTTAATGCTAAACGACTGGGGAAATTTTTATATTGCATTTATCAACATTTGCTATATAAACATTTTTTTTTTATTTGATATGAATTTAGATCTTGTTAATATCTCTGACTCTTTCTCTTTCTCTCGCTTATCTCTGTATATATATATATATATATATATATATATATATATATATATATATATATATATATATATATATATATAAATATGTATAGTGTATTACGACTGATCTATATTTTGGCACGTTAATTACATAGCCATTGTTATTATTGCCAGAATATTATTTAAAGAATCGGACTAAACTATTTTAGATGACGTTTTACAAAAAATATCTAGTATTATTTTATTACAACGTTTTATCTGGCTTATAACTGTTTTTATTTACAGGCTGCCTAATTAAATATTATAGAGAATAACGTATACATATGTGTAAACTAAATTAAGCACTTAATTTCCATTTGTGTTATAAAAAAGAATGCGTCAATCTAATTAAGTAGGCATTATAAGAAGAGAGCCAATATTTTATTAAGAATATGATTGTGAATGCGTTAGCCTCAAGCTGCAATTAAAATGAATATTACGGCAAACAATATTCAATTTATTTGCACTACAACAGAATAAACAAAATGTATACTAAAAATGTCCCCGGTGCTGTAGTGGCACTCGGTACTTTTAAGTAAGACATCTATAATTTTAGCACAGAAGTATAATGTACTGTTAGACTAACGTAACTTTTACAAAACGCTATGCAGTCTTTAGTAGCTATATGTATATATGGCGCCAGAATAACTTCATATGTTTAATAATATCTTAAATATAAGTAATACTGTCATTTATATGTATATCTTACTAAACGAACATTGGCAATATAATCAACAACATGCTTTTTTTATACTTAGTATGTTGCATTTGATTTTTCTGTTGCAATATTTTGGACTTGTAATGGGGTAGTTATTTAAATGCTGTCCACATCAGCATTATTTGGCACAAGGCCTGGAAAGTGGGAACCCCGCAGGCTCCCCTAAAGGAGGGGCACTCCTGCATATTAAAAAAATGCCTGAGTAACCCCGTCGGCATTCCCCGGACGGGGCGCCTCAGGCAGCAATCAATAAACTTGCCCCACCGGAAACCCCGGTGGCAAGGCCTGAGAGGGTAGACCTCCTAGGTATTACCAAGACGGTGTACCTCAGTCAAACAGGTGCTGGGCCGGTTCCCGGCCCCTCACCTGTTGGGCTGCGTGTCAAGTGACGAATCCTTGACTTGTACTACCCTATCTTCCTGCAGCCGAAGTCGCTAGGAGACGCATCCCATTATAACAAACGAAGTAATGGGGTAGTTATTTAAATGCTTCCCACCTCAGCATTATGTTGCACAAGGCCGGAAAGTGGGAACCACACAGGCTCCCCTAAAGGAGGGCACTCCTGCAATTTAAAAAAAATTGCCTGAGTAACCTCGTCGGCATTCCCCGGTCGGGGCGCCTCAGGCAGCAAACAATAAACTTGCCCCACCGGAAACTCCGATGGCAAGGCCTGAAAGGGTCGACCTCCTAGGTATTACCCAGGCGGTGTACCTCAATCCAACAGGTGCTGACGGTTCCCGGCCCCTCACCTGTTGGACTGAGTGTCAAGTGTCGAATCCTTGACATGTACTACCCTGTCTCCCTGCAGCCGAAGTCGCTAGGAGACACATCGCATTACAACAGACGAAGTAATGGGGTATAATCCCACACAGTCGCGCGATTCTATTTATAAACGATGCTGCTAAGAACTGACGAATCAAATTAATTCACGTTCTGTTACCAATCAATCAGAAACCAGAATTGCTTCATAAATATTAAACCTTTTCTGGAGCAATTTCACATGTTCTTTTCCGTCTCGACACGGTAAGAATATTTTGTTCTGTGGAACTGTCTACTACAAACGAGTCACCTCCCAGGAGTTCTGTGTAACAGTGAACCATCTGAAACTGTTCTGAAACTAAAAATGGCTAACAAATCTAATATAAGTATTTTGCATTTGATTTTTCTATTGTTCATATCATTAAATGGTCGAGCACACATATGGATATATATAATAGACTTTTAGAAATATAATTTATAAAACGCAGATGCATTTCCGAGAACAGCATCATTGATAATTTAACCACACTCAGTCAGAGGGATAAATCTATTTGTATAGAGTATTTAACATTTCAGTAAACATCGCGCTTTTTAATGAATGTTATTAATTTGCTATGTTCTAAAAGAACATTTTATATGTTTGATACAAATAAGATATTCGAACATAATTTATATAATTGTTTTTAATAGAAGGACTTTATTTCACAATATACAATTCTCATGATGTATTTAAATGTTTACAATTTTCTAATATCATGTTATAAGATTAAAAACTCTTACTAGCCGGACAAATTTACCGATGTTGCCCGGTGGAAGATTGACATGAAGCCAGAATATAATCGGTTAACCCACTCCACCACAGAAAACACTATGGTTGTTTGTAGTGGCCACTACTGGCCTTGGAATTAAAAGAGAAAAAAAACTGTTGACAATGGCCCAAATTAAATATTCTGGTTTCCGCTGTCAGGAACTGTCTGGCATTTGCAGCTAACAAAACCACTAAACGTGGGTGTGATCACTGTCGTTTACTCGCGATTAGTGCTGGTTTGCGGCGTATAATGGCAGGCACTGGTGGGCATTGGACACCTTTGGAGCTGAAACTCATTAGTGGTCAACATGAGTGTCGGCCTCTATTGGAATGCTTCTAACTGAACTTTTCTGCCCTCGGCTGTCAGGCATTATCATCCTTTGGCTGTGACTGAATGCCAGTGGCGGAGAGTTATGATCAATGCCAGTGCTGTATTGATGTGTTTACTGGCATTTACTAATAAACTTTGGCTCATTGTCACTGTCGGTTTCTTGCGTGCCCTTTAATAGACTACTCCGGAATAAACTGTAACAGATTATTTTCGTTTGCTTGTGTATACTGCTACCCTCAGCGAATGTTGATCATGACCAGTGCTGTGCCAAATTATATGAAATGAAATTTACTGTGTTTACAGTAACTTCAGGGCATAGCTTTAGTACATGGAGGGGCAAATTGCTTGCGGTCAAATGTTAGGGTCTGGTATCCCATGGTGGCACCATCATTACCAGTAACCAACATATTTCATATAAGGTGGTTAATGTCACCCTATGCCAGTAGCGGCCATTGTCGGAAACTGTTGTTTTTAGGCTGTTACTTCTTTATTGATAAATATGTGCTCTGTTATTTTTTAGAATTGATGTGTCGATTAAATGTAACATTACACATAACAGGAATAATAATAATAATAATAATAATAATAATAATAATAATAATAATAATAATAATAATAATAATACACCTAACGATAAGGAAAACGGCTGAAATATTAATGAAAACCCTTGAATGCGGAGAATAACACAATACAATATAACGAAGAAGCGTTACAGGGAATTAAGAACACCGAAGCTGCAGATCTACATGTTCTATGCCCCCCCATCATGCATATCTCCATTATTTCACCACTGTTCCCCCAATAAAAAAGTGATACCAAAGAGCCGAGAAGGGTCAAAGAGGATGGAAAGACCGAAAAGGGGCCACTGGGCAGACCTCCGCTGGAGAAATGCGATGAGAACTGGGATCTTGGAGAGGCTTAGTGCCACTCAAATTTCAGTATAAACCAATGACCAGTGCCAGCGAGAAATCAATGGTATGCGGCTGCTGCGATGATGCAAATTTATTTGCAAATGCTATCGAAGGAGGAGGAGAGAGAGCGGGACGTGTGGGAGACTTGTTGTCACTCAGCTTCCAGAGAACACCACAGGTATCCAATCAGATCGTTTGCTGACTTGTGTGAAAGCGCCATGTGAGCCGATAATAATAATAATAATAATAATAATAATAATAATAATAATAATAATAATGAAGATAGAAACAATAAACAACATAATAAATGAATGCAGCAAACTAGCAAAAAAAAAAAAAAAAATACATGTTGTTGTTCAGGCATATTCTCCTCCGGCGCTTTTTTCGGTGTATCTGATTATCAGGAACGATTGTTTTGCTTATCGTTATATATATATATATATATATATATATATATATATATATATATATATATATATATATATATATATATATATATATGTGTGTGTGTGTGTGTGTGTGTGTGTGTGTGTGTGTGCATGTTTTAATGTAGTTAGCTTTGAGTCTTTTTACGTTTGTTTCTTTATATTTTTATATAAGACCTGTCTGACATAAAAAAGGACAAGTATATATTTTTTCTTGTAAATAAACAAGCAGCTCGAGCTCTGTAAAAGCGATGAAATGTTTATTTAAATTGACATTTTTATTTTGTTACAACTATACAGTACCGTAGTTAGATGACTGTATTTTAAGCCCCCCTCCACTATTTGAGTAGAGCCCGGCCGTTAATGTACCTCACCCACCACTTAAATTGCTATAAAACGAGGCTCGTTTCGTATTTGTAAATAAACAAGCAACTCCAGGATTGTAAAAGCGGTCGACGATTGGTTATTCAAATGGACATTTTCTGAGATCATTTGCGAGCCCCCCCATGGGCCGATGTGTAGAACCGCCGACTATCAACACGACGGTAGGTTCAATCGGCGGCTAGGGAAATGTTCTAATCTAGCCGCTCAGAGGAGTTGTAATACAACAAAACAGTAGTGTCTGGTAATATATATATATATATATATATATATATATATATATATATATATATATATATATATAGATGGATAGATAGATAGATAGATAGATGGCGGGCGTGTTAGAGTGTGTGTATACTTATTATTTGTTTTTTATTAAATTTTAATTTTACGTAGAAGATCAAATAAAGATATAAGTATTGTAAACCTGTAAACATTAAGTGTGGTTTCACTACATTAATTTCATACGAAACATATAATTTTATACAAAAGTGTGCAACGTAAATAAATACTAATGAAGAAAAACTTAAAACTCAATGCGCTAAAATGTCTCTAAGGACAAAGGTAGTACTATTCTTTCCATGATCCTTCAGAATCTGCCATCGTTTACAAGTTGCATACCTAAGCTTGTTCTGCAAGTATTTTACCAAATTTGTTCCGAGTTGCTGTTGTACCTTAAACATAAATATGTAGTATTATTATTATATTATCAGCAAATTCCTATCGTAGAAATATTTTTTACCGAAAATTTTGTATTATTTTTTTTTAAAGCTGTTCGCCTTCATACTTCGCTTCGGCCTCCTCCTCCTTTATTGACTGTATCGGCATGCGGAAACATTTTGTTTCACATTCTCGGTATTATAGTGCACTCTTTAAACCGAGTTTTTATTCAAAAAGAATTTTACAATTGCAATATGATTTGTTTTGTGTGTATTAATGCCACACGAAAAAAAAAAATCACTGATTGTAGAATTATCTTCGTATGTTCTAATAATACATGTTACTTGCCTTTTACTGCAATTTTTACGAATTATCATCATTTTTAACCCTACAAACTGACAACCTATTGTTATATCGGATTTATGTTTCATGCAACTGTATAGATGGACAATAAAGCGAATTCCATATAAAGAAATATGATGCACAGTCTCAAATCGAGAATCAAGACAACCACTGACTTCGTGACTAGAATTTGAGTCCAATTATTCTATTTTCTAAAGTGGATTTCTAAAGATATTGAAGTGAATAACGGTTCTATTATGCTACGGATTTCGTATCTGATCATTCGTCTCCTGATTTTACAAGTCAATCTTAAAATCCTCTTCTACAGTTTCGTTCAGTTAGTGAAATACTTTACTTATCTGTCCAATAAAATTTGAAGAAATTCATAAATAAGGCAAGTGTTCTGTTAATTCAACGCGTAGAGCAAAAATGTAGAACACCGGATAAAGAAGCATTTGTTGTTAAATCACACAATACTTAAATGTACCATGCTAAAATAACCCCTCATTTATGTATACACTTTTTCTTGTTCTTAAAAGACAGTCCCAATATAAGCATCAAATAAACAGCATCAACTCGATTAGAAATATATATATATTGTGAAATACATAACAATGCGTTTAAGTAAGAGAAACGTATTAGATTTTTGCCAAACTATTCAAGCCCCTTCCAGGTTTTATCTATCACAGACCTCTAGAGGATTTTCTTCTTGAAAACTACTATTGTGCTCTTTCTTATTTTATCGTCCCGCGTCACATACACCCATTAAAATTTATTCACCCAAGAGCCTGTCTAAAAATTTATCTACGCGGGCATTACAACATTCATCCATACCAGACTTCCTAGTGTCAAAAAGCAGGGCTATTGGAAAATATCTGATCTAGTAGAAAGCACATTCTTCTCCGAAAGTATTAATTTTTGACCAATCAGGGCTCGATAACAAAAAAAAATTATTCTTGCCGGTTTTTGGAGTCTCTTTAAAAAAATATAAAAATGGCAAAAAAAAATAGTTTGGTAGACAGGGAGAGAGGACGCGGTTGCACGCATGCAGAGCGAATACAATAGAACACAAAACAGGCTGTATTACACCCCAAGGAACATTGCTAGACTCTCTCTTTCTCTCATCTCATCAGCAACACGTCATCTATTTCGTTTCCTCTCACACTCCCAATTCCTGCTAAATTTGCGCAAAAAAGTAATTTCTATTCCTTATAATATAAATAAACATACGATTATTTTATATTATTTGTAGCGCATTTCTTTTTCATTAATAATCCGGGGAAATCTTGCGAATTCCCAACACTATCAACTTCTTTTGCCTTCAATGTCCTCTTCTCTTCATATTTTGCATCTTTTCCTTTCCTTTTTCTCTTTAAACTACTACTACTACTACTACTACTACTACTATTACTACTACTACTACTACTACTACTATTTTTCGTTTGTATATATTTTTCTCTTTCTTCAGTTTTTATTATTCCACGTGGTGCTGCTTTGTCTTTTACAACAGTAGCATTTTCTGCATTCTCAGTGTGTGCATGTAGTTATATGTGTAAATGTAAGACTCTGCAGCCATTTTCATTACTGCTGTCCGTAGTATCATCAATCGTCTCCATGCTTTTTTACAGTTTACGGTATGGTTTCTATCCCTCCTACCATGATTGCTCTTTTCTTGATTGTTTAATCTCCCTTATTATTATTATTATTATTATTATTATTATTATTATTATTATTATTATTATTATTATTATTTTTATTATTATTATTATTATTATTGTTATTGTTATTATTATTGTTATTATTATTATTATTATTATTATTATTACTATTATTATTATTATTATTATTATTATTATTATTATTATGATTATTATGATTATTATTATTATTATTATTATTATTATTATTATTATTATTATTATTATTAGCAGCAGCAGCAGCAGCAGCAGCTAGGCAACCCGGCATTGCTTGGGACCGTGTAAGATAATGTGAAAAATTTTGAACATGCCTATTATTCTTAGGATAGAGGAATTTTTTTATGTCGATGTATCATTTGCCATCTTGAGCAAAAGAATATTTTACCTACCTTAGGACGGATATTACGCAACATATGTATGGAATACTTGTACCTTCATTTACAACACGTATGTGGTAAACCATTTCTTTTTTTAGGGCGGGGTATGTACAACACATATTTAAAATTATGTAAACAAGTTTATGTTTTGTAAAATTTTCGGTATGTCAAAGATAAGAGTGTGTTTGTATTTACATAAGAGTGCTATGGTGAACAAGCACCAGATTGTTTTATATAGATGTTATACTCCTCGAATATATTACATGATTTTCGATTTTGTTAATTAATGTACGTCACAAATAAGAATTTCTTTGTTTTACATATCGGCACTTCACTATATAAGTACCTTCTTTCCTGGGTAGGATACTGTAGAAGTACTAGATTTTCGAATTGTGAAATGAAAAACTCAATACTTTTAAGTAATTTTCTGTTTTGCTAAATTTTCCTATGTGTATAGAGTAAGAATTTGTTTGTTTTTTAACCTATTGCTATAGAGAATGAGGACCTTATTTCTCATTTAAAAGTCGTGCAATTCGATTATATCACGTTATGGATAAGAAGGTATTGGAGTAAAAGGCTTTCTTACACGAGGTTTCTACTGAAAAGTTGTGGGACTTAGTATCTAGTCGGGTTTGTCGAGGGTAGTCACGTCGAGAATCACAAGTGCTTGTAGTTCGTCAGAACATTCACCATTAAAGTATTTGTAGAACAGGCAGAGGGACACCACATTCCGTCGATGGGACAGAGGCTGAAGCCTAGATAACAGTGCATGACTTATCAGGTGAGTGTTCTTGTCTATTTTTTACATCATATTTAAAATCAAGCATATCGAAATGTAAAAAAAAGGAACTGCTGGAAATTGAAACCGCAACACGTGTGCTACTAATCGGTCACGCTACCCGTTGCACCAAAGGGAAACAACTTCCATAGTGTTGTGAAAGATCTTCATCCATATATTTCTCTTTTACTCGATGTACACATGCGAACAATGACGACATTATGCTACACTGGTCAAGGTGATATTGCTTTCAAGTTTGTACCCTTTTTTCTTATTCTTATCGATTAAATGTCCCTAATAAAAACTACAGCAAAAGTGTAATATTTTTAGCTACTGCACGTCGTTCAACGATCATCATCCAAGGTGGAGATACAATTTGAAAAACGTAGACGCACACAGAAAAAAGTGAGATTTATATATTATAGCATTATTATTATTATTATTATTATTATTATTATTATTATTATTATTATTATTGGTTCACAAGGAGTTTCAGACGGATCATCAAAACCTCACATTGAATACAGCGTGTGGTGCTGCCTGGAACCTGAGTGAAAACAATTCTTCCCAGATGTCTAGTACTCTCCACCTCTTTCAATAGTATTTGAAAATAAATTTGCATTGTAGCAACAGCTACTTACAACTGATTTCTACTGGGTATATATATAGATATATGTATATATCTATATATATACTTGTTTATTGTTACATAAAATGCTCACATCCCGCTGCTACAAATAGCCACTTGTTTCAATCAAACAACAGATATCATCAGGCAGCGACTTGATTATTCAAAAGTTCAATGAATAAAAAACCCGAGTATATATATATATATATATATATATATATATATATATATATATATATATATACATATATATACCCAGTAGATATATACATATATACACACATCTCTGTGTAAATATACATATATACACACATCTCCATGTGTACCTACACACACACACATACACACACATATATATATATATATTTTTTTTTTTTTTGATCAAACTTTTTCATCAAGCTTATTGGAGAGCTCAGTTCTCTTTTCCCTTGATTTAAGAGGTCGCACATCAATGAGTTTGGGGACTGTTGATCTTGTAACTCTGTGCCTTCGCACATGCAACCACAGTTTACTTCTGAGAAGAGTGTGATCCGAAAGATAGCAAGAAGTGTGGAAAGAACGAGTGATTTTGAAGTCACTCATGTGCTTCCACTTTGTTATGACGAAGTCAATAAGATTCCAGTCCTTTGAACGAGGATGCATCCATGTCGTCTTCCGATGCACAGGTTGTTGGAATATGGTATTGGTAATACAGAGATAAAACTCCATACATATTGTAAGAAGTCGTAAACCATTTGCATTTACCTTGCCCATGCCATGCTTATCAAGTACACCGGTCCACGACAGATGATCACTACCAACACGAGCATTGAAATCGCCAGCAAGAACGAGTTTATCATGTTGTCGAACTCTGGAGAGGACATCACGGAGGTTATCGTAGAAGTCATCCTTCTCTTGATCTGAACTGGCTAACGTTGGGGCATAACAACTAACTAGCGTCACCCTGGTGTTTCCTTCTAACTCTAGGGAAAGAGTTTCCCCACGATCAGATATGCCTTTGGGCAAAGGCGATAAGGACTTTGCCATCTTGGACTTAATGGCAAAACCAACGCCTGATTGGCGGGGTTCATTTTCTGCCTTTCCTGACCAAAAGAAGTCATATCCACCCTTTTTATCTCCAAGTTGAGAATTGCCAGGCAAGCGAGTTTCACATAAGACAGCAATGTCAACATCATACCTCTGTAACTCAAGAGAAACAAGGGATGGCTTGCGCTCTGGTGCAGCATCATTATCCTGGAGGGTACGGAAATTCCAACACCCTATTGAGAGATTGTTTGTTGAGTTTTTTTGTCGTATTCTATTGTTCTGACTGCGCAACTGGATAACCAGACAGCTGCAACGGGCTGCCAAGTTAAGTGGTGAGCAAGCAATTTCAGGGCTTCTTTTATCGCCCCCTCCCCGCCACAGGGAATGCAGTGCTATCCCTTAATAGGGCTGCTTTGTCCCTGATGGAAGACACGAACAGCACAATTGCTCACAGGTTTGTGATAGAACGGCCATCTACCATCAGCCGCCACTGTGCAGAGATCGTGCTGAGGACTTCCAGTAATATCCTTTACCTGTCCCCGTCGCTTTCACCCCATCGCCAGTGAACTTCTTGTAGGACAGTGTGAGGTTTTCATAATGAAATTACGATAAGCTGTCAGAAACCCACACAAATTACTTGATTTAAGTGGTGAAGGGTCGTGTAGGATCATCCACACTTTTTGGAACTGCTGAGTAACTCACTCGGTGCAAACCAATTGCCACAGAACAAACAGACAACAGCCCTCAGGTAATATGTAAGAGTTTACATCTCTTAGTGGCATAACCGACCCTCCAGACACCAACCTGGCAATTTCCTTGAACCGGCGCAAATATATATATATGTATATATATATATATATATATATATATATATATATATATATATATATATATATATGTGTGTGTGTGTGTGTGTGTGTGTGTGTGTATAAGTATACATACACACAAACGCACATGATGCTAGTTAGCCGTTGACCCCGAAAAGGGGTCCATTCGCCCTTTGAAAGGTATTGTTTTTAATCCTTCAGTGAGACTAGCCGCCCTCCTTACCAAACAAGTCTGTTGGGGGAACCAGTTTAGTCGCCGGTGACCCGACCATGAGGCAGGTAGTACTGGGTTACATGGTACCAGTAGCATATGACCTGACTGATATATATATATATATATATATATATATATGTATATATATATATATATATATATGTATATATATATAAAGTCCGTCTACCTTACTTGTAACAAGCTAGTGCGTCACTATGAAAAAAAAATGCATATATATGTAAGTAAAAAAAAACACAATTTTTACACTTGTTTCTACAATATGCGTGAGGATGATAGAAACACTTCTGTCGAGAGCGCTCGCGCTTATGGATCCAACTCATACAATTTCGAGAGGAACACAAAAGGACTAATCGGAAATTGAAGAAAATAAAAAAGAAAATTGTAAAACCGAATAACTCCGTGCTATTCAATAACACACACACACACACACCCACACACATACACACACACATATATGTACATATATATATATATATATATATATACGTGCATTGCTCTCTCTCTTTCTCTCTCTCTCTATATATATATATATATAGAGAGAGAGAGAGAGACAGAGAGGAGAGATATACATAATTTTTGAAATTTCAGGGCAAAACAAAATGATTTTAGTATGTTGTATAAGTTAATTTGGAGAATACACAATTTGCAAATATTCAGTCGAATAACTTAATTTCCACATATGCCTATGTGAATATTTCTCTGTATATTTGTTTGTTTCTTTCTGTCTCTGTCTGTCTGTCTCTGTCTGGCTGTCTCTCTCTCACTCTCTCTCTCTCTCTATATATATATATATATATGTATATGTGTGTGTAAGTGGATGTATGTTTGTGTGTATAAAATGGCATCATTAATTACAGCACTCACTTATAAGGAAACAGTCTAGTTTAATCCTGACATCAAGCCACTTCCTGGCTAAACAATGGTTTAATCGTTCAAGATTGAATGGTTATTTTCCTCCCTTCTTAGTCGTCATAGTAATGATGCATTTAAACTGGTTATGTATAATTAGCTGCAACGAATATCGCTCCATTTAAAACAAGTTTCAAAACTCTAGAATAATATTGGTATCTTACTGAGTTTAACCATATTGTAATAGAGATAAAACTCATTTGTAGAATATAAAGTCGGTGATCTATGTTGTCCGTCTTCTTCACAAAATTAAACCAACGAAATACATGATATAACTAAGACTATGTGGATGATTACTTAGAATACATATGTGCAATTAAACTCACGTAAAATGTAGTACAAACAATCGAGTAATTTACCAGTTTTACTTATATAAACAAATGCCTTCATTAAAAATATGAATCTTTTAAATTTGTGGAAATAATCGAGAAAACCCAGGAATAAAAACGCGAATAGGTCTGTCTGTTTTTTTGACGTGACTACCTTTTGTGCGAAAGCCGTAACTGAAAATCTATGAGAGAAACGTGAAGCATGCATGGTTACTCGTGGCTGTACAGTGAACGAGGCAACAAATGTGCACCCCCCCCGCATTTAGGCCCAAATGCCCACAGGAGACGTAAAATCATGGTGAAAATAAACAAAGGTGTTGTTTTAGGCATTAACATTTGGAGTTCTGCACCATGTAACAAAAAAAAAGAAAGGACTAAGTCCATCATTTGCCTCTTCCTGATTTAGCCCCAAATGCCCCCAATACCTTAACATATTAAAATTTGCGTTGAGCACCATGCAAAACTGCTAAATAGACATAAACAGAACATTTTGGACAAGTATGGTAAAATAGTCGCAAAAATCGATTGGTATTAATCCTTAACGAGCCCCTAGGTTACACACAAGGGTTATCGCGAGCCATAGACAGACACATTTTTTCTAACAACTTCCACTGAGCTATGTTCATGTTACGTTCTATCTCCTCTGGGATCTTTCGACCACTCGGAGAAATCAGTTACGATAAAAATGAAATGTAATAAGTCTTCAGATGTACCTCTCCACCGTATTGTATATCGATACCCTATGGCTGACTGGGATAGCTTCCGTGCATTTATATCTGATCTACCTCTGCATTCCATATTTAAAAAGCATGTGCCCACTATAGTATCAGATATGACTGAATGGTTAATTGTACCTATTTACTATGCCTCCCCACGGGACAGAGTTAGACACCAGGGTCGTTTTTTAACGTGGAGAAAAGGTACAAAAATAAAAATTGTCTCAGTCGTGAAGGATTTCGCTCCACGGAAAGAGAACAAGAAATGGAAGTGCAGCATCTGAGGAACAGATAGTACACTTTGATCTTTACCAAAAAGGCCAAGAAAAGTGTTATTACATGCAATCGTGTGTATGTTGTTTGGCCAGGGGACATGATATTGACGTGTAAACCGAGTCATATTGTATCAAGGCACTCCCTAGTGAGAGGCATTCGCTTTCAGAAAATCCGTTTTGTTACTTTTTACTCATATAATGTTTAATGTTTGTGCAACATTTTACAAAATTCCAAGGCGTAGTTATTGGGAAAAGTGCGGACGACCGGACGAACGGACAAGAGTGAATATACAGGTTAACCTTCCTTTTGTCGGGGGATTGAAACAAGAAGTATACAGAGGTAATGCAGATGATAAATAAACAGTATATTAAACAGTAATATCCACTTCCGACTAAGAACTGTTATTTATTTTGAATTTTGCATTATTTTGAACAAAAACAAGTACTCTTTTTTTTATTAAATGACTGTTTTAATTTTTAGCATTGTAAAAGTACTGACATTTGTAAATGTTTACATATATAACGTAAACGGGAAATAATATTATAATTACGACTAGTATAAAAACATGTATCCGCTGTGCAAAACGATGACGATAATAAACTATTCTATAGTTAGTTTACATTTAATAGATGACAATATTTTATATAAAAACATTACAACTAGAATTAATATGTGATAAATGGTAACTGGTTCTTATGTGGAACAAATAGATGTTTACAAATTAAACTCATACTCTGAAAGCATACATATGTTTATAAATCATCCAGAAATCAAACCAAACTATATTTATATTTTAAGGTTCAAAAATATTATCACAAATTTTATTTCAGGAACAATATATCGCACATATGATCTTACGTTCGCCAATCTAAAATTCTATTCTGGCGACGCCATTCTCAGAATGTGAGGCTAAGATTTCATTAAATATCGTTTTACGCCGGTAAACAGTAAAACAATTCCCTGTTTATTACTTCGACGGCGCCAATAATTTTCGATTGCTCATGAAATCTCTTCTGGAATCTGAAACCCAAGCCGTTAATAGGTTTCGCGAGGAAATGTGCTAGGTAAATGCTATTATAGATGTGAGGACAGGCATCTAATCATGACTGAAACGAAAATAAAAACAGGAAAGACATATGTTAGATCATCAGAATTTTTAGAGTGAAAAGAGTCGCTAATTATCAGTTTTATTCGGTTCCGTCAAAGTTTCATGAAGTAAGTGATAATGCA